>NW_026000093.1:17841989-17900310 GCF_001458135.2 Marmota marmota marmota
CTCTCTATATATATATATATATATATATATATATATATATATATATATATATATAAAACCTATTTATCATGTGAAACATTACTTTGAGTTCAGTGATCTTTTAAAGATGTATTTGAGAGATTGATAAAGGACTTTGCAGGCATATAATTGTCTCTAAAGTCCACTAAGAAGTTGATTTACATATTATAAGATACTTCTAGTCTAGAAATAAAAAAGATAAACAGGAAAAAGCAGTTAGAGATATATAGAAAATATAGGTAAAGAAGAATTAAATGAAATTAAATGTATGCATTTAACATATCCATATATAAAACCCTCACTTTAAGTGACAGTAAAAAAAAAATAAAAATGGATCAAACTTTTTTAAATGGTGGGAGAGAGACAACAATAGATGAATAGTGTCTGTCATTTTTTTTTAAATGGAAACCACAATTATCTGATTTGTCAGTTCTAAGAAAGCAGAAACCAGAGTCATTGCAGAGGGGATTCCGATGAAGGAATTTAAGGGATCCAGGATTATGACCACTGAAGAAGTTGCATGGCCTCAAAGAATAGGGCTGTCTGTACTGACTTTTTAGGGTACCCAGTAAAAAAATCTGGCTTGACAATGTGGCCATCAATCACAGACCCTGCCATTTCACACAAGATGACCAATGGCTCATTCATTTTTATAGAACTGTTACCTAAGCATCACCAAGGATTGAGGAGATCTTCAGCATAAACAACAAAGAACAAAAGAAACAAAAGAAATGCTGTAATTTAGGGAAACAGAAAATACAGGAACAAAGGCAAACTTGAAATAATACCTCGAAGGTACTCAGAGCAATAAGAAGGGATAGTATACCCATAAAACAAGAATAGAAAAAAAGTAGTAAGAATACAAAGGGGAGCCAACAAAGACCCAGAAAGGGCTCTTGGAATCTGCAGAAATAAAATTTATTAGTGTTGTTAGAAGCTATGTCAGGAAAAGCCACCAGAAGGAAAAATAAAAAAGGTAAAGATGAAAAATAGGAAAATTAGAGGCTCAATGTAACATGTCCAGAATACAAATAAAAGCAGTTGCAGAGAGAATAGGGGGAAATACAGAAGACAATATTAAAGAAATAATCCTAGAAAATGGCCAGGGGAAAAAATGTGTATTTCCATGTTAAGGAGCACCAGTGGGTATCTGGTCCTTATACTAAAACACGTTGCATTGAAATTTCAGGATGTCAGAAAGAGAAAAATTTACAATTCTCATTATTTTCATCATGGCTGTGCAGTATTTGTATATAGCATATGTCCTCTTGGCACACTTAGTCTTCTCACCTCTGAGGGAAACTTTTTAAATGAGAAATTTAAAGCACAGCATTAGGTACCTTACCCAAAATTACCAGTTTAATAAGTGGCAAAATCTGACTTTTAGAGATTATTACCCAAAGTACATATATGAAGATACGAATTGGTGTCAACATACTTTATATTTAATCAGAGATATGAAAAATTGTGCTGTATATATATAATAAGAATTGTAATGCATTCCACTGCCATTTAAAAAAAATCAATAAAAAATTTTTTAAAAAAAGAGATCCTCTAGAAGGACCAAAAAGGAAAAAAAGAAAAATAAAGAGGAATCCAAAAGATACCATTTTTCCCAATAGTAGCACTAAAATTTGCAATGCGATACAGTTCTGCTCTCAAAGTTAAATAAGACATGGTTTTGGCAATGATTTTTAGTTATGACCACTAATAATAATAATAATAATAATAATAAAAAAAAAATATGCAGGTCTGTGTCAAACTAAAGGTTACTACACAGCAGAGAAACCAGTCAACAAAATGAAAAGGCAACCAATGGAATGGGAGAAGATTAAAATTAAACATCTGAAAAGGAATTCCTATCTAAAATATGTAAGGAACTCTTGCATCTCTATAGCAAAAAAAAAAAAAATCTGATTTAAAAATGGGCAAAGGACCTGGATAGACATTCTTCCGATGGCCAATGAATATATGAAAAATGCTCTCCATCACTAATCAAGGAAATGCAAATCAGAACCACAGTGAGACATCACTTCACACATGTTAGGGTGGCTACTATGAAAAATAAGAGGTAACAAGTGTTGGCAAGGATGTGGAAAAAAGAGAACACTTTACACTGTTGGGAGGAATATAAATTGCTACAGCCACTGTGAAAAATAGTGAGGAGGTTCCTCAAAAAAGTAAAAATAGAACTACCATGTGATTCAGAAATCCTGCTTCTGGGTATATATCCAACAGTAATAATTCAGTATCTCAAACATATGGCTTCACCTCCCTGTTCATTGCAGAATTACTCAAAATAGCCACAATATGGAAATAACCTATATGTCACAGATGAGTGGTACATACACACAGTGGAACACTATCTAGTCAACATTTATGAAGGAGGTGTTGCCATTCCAACAACCTGGATGAGCCTGGAGTATATTCTAGGCCAAACTCAGACGGACAACTACTGTGTGATCATAAATGTGGAATCTTAAGAAAGTCAAAGCAGAGAATAGCACAGTAGGTGCCATGGATAAGCATGGTAAAATGGGGAGACGTTTGCCAAAGAGTACAAACTTTCGCTTGTAAGAGGAACACGTTCTAGGGATCGAAGGTACAGTGTGGATAGTGAACTATGTGTTAATTATTAATTTGATTATGGCAATCATTGCACATTTTATACATGTAAAAAAGCACCACATTGTATACTTTGAATATATTCAATCTTTATTTTTTATTTTAAAAAATAAAAATAAAATGATAATCACACTATATAACAAAAAAAAATTATAATGAGATTTTAAAACTAGGTAAATAAATTTACTACCTGAACACCTACCCATTCATGGTCAAACTTTCAATCACATAAGAATAGTTTCAGATGTTTTCAGAAATGCAATTTTACCAGTCATGTGTTCTTTCTCAGAAACTAGACTTGAATAGTTAGAAATCTCAATACCAGAGGCCAAGGCAAGTTCTGTGAAGCCCAGAGAGCCACTGTTCCACATTATAGTAAAGCATGTTAGCTACTGGAGGGTCCATTTAGAAAAACAGAAAAAGAAAGAAAGTAATAGACTATATGATTTCTTCAGCAAAGGGTGAAAATACAGGTGCAGTGGCTCTTATCAAGAGTCTGGA
This sequence comes from Marmota marmota marmota, assembly GCF_001458135.2. Classification (NCBI taxonomy): domain Eukaryota; kingdom Metazoa; phylum Chordata; class Mammalia; order Rodentia; family Sciuridae; genus Marmota; species Marmota marmota. Next base: position 17,845,134 of record NW_026000093.1, read on the forward strand.
ACCAGAAGTATTTCAGATTTGGAGATTTTATTTGCATATGCATGATGAGATATCTTGGGGATGGGACACAAATGTGAATACAAAATATATTTATTTTTCATATGATAATTTTATATGTTATTGTAAATAATTTTCTGCATAATACATTTTCATGGTATAAAGTTTTCCTCCTGCTACAAAACCCTTTCAGATTTTAGAGCATTTTAGATTTCAGATTTTTGGATTAGACATGCTCAACAGGCCTTTTTTTTTTTATTACAGTTTCAGAGTTGATGAAGAAACAGTGTTAAGTATTAGAAAATTAAGCCAACAAAAGGGCAGAATTTTTTTAAAAATGCATGTGACACAAAGTGTGATCATTTACAACTCAAGTCAAGTGTGAATGATACTTCATTGTCATAATATTTTAAAATCTGAATGTGAATTTACCCAGATGAATGAAAGATTTGAGAAATGAACTGTATCACAAGGATAGAAAAGAGGGAAAAGAGAAAGGCATCAACTTGTTGGATTGTTAACCTTCAAGAATAGTAATGCCAATAAATTATTTAGATATAATCAGTTAAACAACAGAAGAAATATTTAAAAGAACCAGCTGGGAGTTAGGCTCAGGGATAAGGAAGAGTTGAATAAAAAACTTCGAAAAACATAGATCTTTAAATGGAATAAAAAACAGTAGTAAGAAAAATAGGTAAGTAAGAATAATTTGGGCTATGATTTACTTTTCAAAAGAATGTTGTCTTTTGTTGTTTGTTTGTTCTTTTTTTTTTTTTTCTTCTTTGGTTGGGTTTGGCTTTTTTGGTGCTGGGGATTGAACTCAGGGCTTTGCATGTAAGCATGAGCTCTGCCACTGAGCTAGCTCATGCCCTCAGCCCCAAAAGAAAGACTTTCTGCAAGAATTCAATTTTAAGAGAAATTTCAAAAATAGGAGTTAAATGAATTTGGCATTGAAAAGAAAAGTGAACCATTAAATGGTATGAATCAGCTGTCTGGGAAGATGAGGAAATGGCTCTTACCTGAACAGAGAATTGGGATTAAGGCCAGTTGAGGTGCATTATGGGATTAGTAGGGCTTGGAACTGGGAAATCAATTTATGGATGGCTAGAGTGCCAAATATAGCTGAGGTTTAACAAAACTATGGGCCACTGTAATAACAGTCAAATCTGGTTTCTAAGTTATGTGTAGCCACAAGAAAAAAAAATGCTTTAGAAACTTTAGTCTTCCCAGCTGAGATGCCAGTGCTATTAGTTTCTCTCTCCAGTTTTAAGAAACAGGTGAATTTAGGGTAAAGGAAATCCATATTTCAAGGTAGACCTTTAAAACTGTAGGCATTGCTGGCTTTGTGTAGACATTTAAGTTTTTGCTGGAATTTCCTACACAAAGGCATTCCTTGCCATCTCTGAAGACTGAGTGCTATTACTGTGGAGAAAATTCATATTCCCTCCCTTTTCACTCTCCACCTCCTGCACACATGTAGTCTGAATTTTCTTGTGTCTCCCCTCCCTCAAATTCGTAGGTTGAACTCCTAACCCACAAGGTTATGGTTTTAAGAGGTAAGGTCTTTGGGGTGTGATTAGATCACAAGGGTGAAACCCTCCTAAATGGGATTAGAGAAGCCCCCAAGAGCTGCCTTGCCCTCTTCTACCATGTGACTCATGGGTGCAAAGACACTCTCTGTGAACCAGGAAACAGTCCTTACCAGACACCAGATCTGCTAATTCCTTGATCTTAGACTTCCAAGCTCCAGAACTGAAAATTAAATTTCTGTTGTTTATAAACCAGCCTATCTACACTGTGTTATCACAGCAACCCAAATGGACTGACACACATGTGTACTGTGTAATTAGGTTTGGTCTTTAATCTCCTGTCATGATCTGTATTTCATTAAATGTGGTTCCTTGGTGTGTGGTTAAAAACATTTCCAGGTTCTATCCCAGATTTTTTTCACTAAAGTCCCTGTGTGTGATTCCAAAGTTGAAAAATACCCCTGAGTAGAGTCATTTACTTTGGCTGAAAAAGTGTTTACATTGAAATGCTTAGAAAATCATGATTGCTGTTACCACTACATCATTGTTCTTTACGTCACCAAGTTTCACTAGTCCTCTCTTTTGGGTCACTCAGTTTCCCCACTTGTCCTTATCAAGGATGTGAGCTGTCTTTGAGTTGTACCCATTGCACAATGCAAGCTGGAAGCACATGTCTCTCTGAGCACCTCAAAAGTACCTTCTCCCAATGGGTGCATAGGAAGCTGTGGGACCCCACAATTGTCCCCACACCCTAGAGGGGAACAAGGCCTGCAGAGCCCAACCCAGACTGAAACTTAGACTGTGCCTCTTCCACAAAATCCTTAGGAATGACCAAGAGGGTAACAGCAGGGTGAGTCTACCTGGACTGTTAAGCTCATTCACCACTCCAAGAGTCATTTTGTCATCTCCAGAAAAATTTCCATGAGGTTAACAGGACAGATCCTTCCAACTATAAAATTCTGTGACACCGCATTGAACTCAAAAGAGAAAATAATGAGTAACTGTGTTAATGGAAATAAACTAGAAATCTGTGCAGTGCTGGGATAGTTTATTAGTCAGGGTTCTCCAGATGAACAGAACAAATAGAATGTATATATAAAAGGCAATTGTTTTATATAATCAGAAGCTGGGTAATCCCACAGTGGCTACTGTCCTGCTAGAGAGCCAGGGAAACCAGTTGCTGCTTGGTCCAAGAAACTGTAAGCCTCAGCACAAGAAAGAGCAATGATACAGCCCTAGTGTGAGACTAAAACCTGGAGTGCTGGCGAGTTACTGATGCAAGTCTGCATTCAAAGGCTGCAGTCTGCTTCCACGGGAGATGGAATCAGCAAAATCTCCCCTGCTCAAGAAGAGTCAAGCTCGTGGGAACATCCTCCTCCTGCCTTGTTCCATCCAAGCTCCCAGTCTATGGGATGGTGCCACCCACACTCAGGCTGGCTCTTTCCCTTTCAGATCACTGACCCACATGCGAATCATCTTTGGAAACACCCACCCAGAAGTGTGCATAACAGTTTTCTAGGTGTCTGTCAATCCAGTCAAGTTGATACTCAAGATTAACCATCACAGGATGGAGCACGTCTGTAGTACAAGTATTTGGGGTCAGGTACTGGGGAGATCCTTCTGCATTCATTTTCTCTTTTGCACCTGATTCTGTCATTCAGCACCTGTGCCACCCTTAAAACAAAGGAAAACCCAAAAGTTGTTTTTTGGGTTTTTTTCTTTTTTAATCAGTAGTACCTGTGGAAAAGTACCTTGGGAACACTTCCCAGGGAGGCTGAGGGTAAAAGGTGCAGAAATGACATTTCACATTAAAAGACAGCCTATTCTTAAGTAATAAAGTTTAAATTGTGTTGAGTGATGCAGTCACTTGAACATTTCCCCTAGGGTTTTGTGCCCTATTTTAGTAACAAAAAAAAAAAAAAAATCAGCTCTTTCCAACCATGCTCTTAAAATCAGCTTTCAAAAGAAATGAAACTTCTAAAATTCCAGGAGGGAAGAGCTTGCCCTTATAAGGTGCCAATAACCTCATTTGAAAAGTAATTTCATGTGTTAGAGAGGTAATTCTCTCCTTGTCTGTGTGACAATTTAACAAGACTCGAACAGATTTATCTAGCAACTTGAACAAGTTGCAATAACAGCAGTGAGTTGGCAATTTAGGTGCATTTAAGAAGATCTGAACATACTGCAAAGTCCTGGGGTGCATTTTTTTTCTTTTCCATGATCTTGAGGTTCTTGAGAAAACCATGAAATTCTCTCAATATGGAGACATGCCAAAGTGAGGACTTTTGAGTGTCTTCTTGAACTGCCGTCGTGGACTTCCTAGTTATAAACTTCCTACACACACACACACACAAACACACACACACGGAAACTCGTTGGTGGACTGAGTGCTAACTAAGAACAAATGACCAGCACCACAGCAGGAGGGTGATGGAAGGAACAGATGTAGGTATTGACACTAATGGGTGGTTTTCACAGAAATAGAATTATAAAAAAATCAATCTCTAATCAAAGTTTCTTGCCCTACAATATTTTAAAAACCCTAATAGTTTCACATAACACAAAAAATTTCCCTTGGTGTTAGAAGTGAAAATAACAACAAATCTACTTTTAAAGATCTCAGTTGGCTTTATTTGTAATTACAGAGTCAGGTGGCAGCCTGCATCCAAAATTATATAGAATGTTCCACCCCTGTGTAGCCAGAGAAAAGGAGATCAGATACAGAATATAGAAGTGAGGTGGAGACAGCCCTATTGGTTACAGCTCATGTCTGTCTTCTTTGAATGTTGTCTGAGTGGTTGGCCATTTGTGATTGTCTAAGATGCACTTACTTTCTGAGAGTAGGTGACAGTCTGTTTAGGTTAGGTTACAGTGCACTGGGCATGGACAAACTTTGAAGCCATGCTTAAAGCATGAATAGAGGCAGCTTCAGACCAAATTTCACACTGACTTGGCTGAGGCTGGCATCATGTTTTCACAGAAATATGAGAATAGCTGGTTTTTGGAGTCCTCAATCATCCTGATTTCTTTTTACACATAATCATGAATTAGTAGAACATGAGGTGGTAGAAATACTTTATACACTGTCTTTGTTTTACTCAATTATAGTTCATTTCACTTGACTAATGCAAAAGATAGAGAACTATGTTTTACAGGGCAATTTAATCCATTTTTGAAATTTTTATTCCTCATGACTGATTAGTTCTAATCTCCTACTCTTAAGACATTTATCATGTCTGGCCCCCAGATTCTTATTGAAACCAGCTAGTGTGTTCCTGTCTACAAATGCATATCCTCAACTATTTTATCCACTTCTCTATTATAGAAATGATTGAAATAATTAACATTTCAAAATCCTGGTTTATCTGTACATCTTTGTCCCTTTCTTACTGTAGGAAAGCTATTTTTATTGTTTTCTTCTGATAGCAGCTCATCTCAGTTGGCTACCTAGATGCTTAGCTCTGCCTGCATGCACCCACCCCTCCCATGCCAACCCACCCCTGACTGGCAGCACAGTGTCATGGGGAGGATGGCCTGGAGGATCTCCCACCAGATCTGCCAGCTCCCACCTGGCCACTCCCAGGGTCTGACAGTCAGAAGTCCAGGCTAAGGTTAAAGCTGCCTCCTAAATAAGAAGTCAAGGAAATATTTTTTTGTTTATCTGAATTCTAAACACTAAGGCACCTATTTGTTATGTTTTTCTGTTAATCTTATAATGATCAAATGCCCCAGTGGACACTTTTCCTATGTCTTTGAAAGTTCAATATTTACCATGTTGAATGGCAGCTCTGTAAGGGACTCTATAGAAAGGTGAAATTAAATGTATGATTTGTAATCCAATTCTCTTGTTAGGTTATGGATTTTAAAATAAATAAATAAATAAATAAATAAAAAGAAAGAAAGAAAACAATCTTTTGGCAAATCTTAAAGCAAATAATTATGGAAGAAGGAATTGTTCTCTGAGGTTTCTAGGAATTTTTGAAGTGTTTATTCTGCAACAGCATTTGGTTCAGAAAAATATTAAGAGGTTGTTTTGTTTCTTTTTTACATCCTTGATAAGAGCTTCTAGAAAAAATTGAAATAAGCGATCTAGATGAGAGCAAAAATGTCATTATTTGATTAAATAAAAAAGATACCTGAGATGTATTATAAAATGTTCTACCAGCCATATTTTCAGTCCAGTGAAACCAGAACCTTTCTTCTAGACTTTAGAAAGAAACTGGAAGTTAATCCGTGATGAAGGACTTGCAGTGATGGATAAAGCCAAAGGTCTCTTCCTGCCTGAAGATGAAAACCTGAGGGAGAAGGGTGATTGGAGCCAGTTCACACTGTGGCAGCAAGGTGAGCTCCTGTCTTCTAGACTGTTCTCTGTAACCTATTGATATCTTAGGAACATCCCTGACCTTCATTTGCTTCTATAAAATATAGATCATGCCACCATGGTGAGAGATGTTGGGTAAGCAACACAGTGAGTGACAAGACAGTAATAACTACTGAGTTCTTCAAAACTATAAATGTTTCACATTCAACTTTATAATTCTTGAGCTTAATCCACACCCAGGCACATAGATAGAGCTTCAATATGTGTGGTCAATGAGTTAATATGTAAATCTATCTTTAAAATGAGGAGATTTGAACTTTAAGGTTCTCTCCAGTTTTCTTGGAAAGTCAACTTAACCTCTGTTACAAATAGCCATATAAAAGTAAATCCATTTGGATGATCAAACAGCATGTGGTGCACATGTTTAGCTACACAATCAGTTTATATTAAAGGACAAATAAGGACAGTAGCTTATCTCAATCATGCTTTCAGAACAGTTCCTATATAAGAAGAACTACTTCAGTAATATTTTTGAGAATATGTCAATTAAGAGAGAGATCACATGATTTCAAGTAACTCTTATCAGCTTTCTCCAGCACAGTTTTTTTTTAAGGGAGCTATATGATCCATATGTGGGCAACATGCAAATTTCTCTGTGGTGTGTCACTAAAATGAATTAATTCTATTAGCACTTAAGCATTCATCTCATACTTCAGTTTCATTAATATTTTTTATGCTTCATAGAAGCTCTCAAGCTTCCCAGGGCAATGCTTCAGAATAGCATGCATCCTTAAGTAACTTCCAGAAAATTTACCAGAGAAAGGTGCTCAGATAAAGTAGAAATATGCAAAGAATTATGGAGATGTAGGAGGATTAAGCAAGGAAGAAAATAATAAAGAAAATAAGTTGGCTGGAGACAACATTTGACTTTTAAATTTTTACATAGTTTCCTTGTACCTGATTTTCCATGAACTCTCTACAATAATTTCCTATGTTTTTTACTTTATTAGTATCTTTGTTAAATTCTTCCCATGCAGTGAAATTTGCATGTTCCTTTTTCTTTCCTAACTGTAACAAAGTTCTACCTATCCTGATATTTTAAAAAGCTCATAAAATTGCTTCTCACCGTATTATGGTTTTTTAAATTTCTGCTGGTATATGCTTTCTTCCTTGCTTTGTGTTGTTGTTGTTGATAGTTGTGGTGGTTTTTTAAATTGTTCTTTTAAACCTTTTGATTGGAACTCCTTAGTAAATTTATTTTCATTCTTTCTTCTCTTCTAATAGAGGCATTAAGGCTATGGACTGATTGATAGATGTACCTTTGGATTCATTCCATAAACTATTAATATATGGTGTTTTTATTTGAGATTTTACTAAAAACAACATTTCTGTCCTGATTCACAAATAATTTAGGGGTATGTGTGTGTGAGAGAGAAAGAGAGAGAGATGAGCATGAGTTTCAATTTGTTGTAGTTCCTCCATCTTTTAAAAATTAATTTCTAGTTTTACTATCACTTTAAAAGAATATAAATCACATAGTTTCTATCTTATGAAAATTTATGAAGGTTCATTGTGGGCTTCTGTTTGTGGTTTTGGACTTTGAGAAAGAATCCAGGAACTATTTTCTGAAAACAAATTAACAGTGCAAAAAGAGTAATTTTGAAAGCAAATAGTGTCATAGCTTGCACAGAACTAGGAGGAATCTCTGAAGGTACTTGCCATACCAGGTGCTGAGGCTAAGAAACAGAAGAGGCTGTCCTTGGATTGAAGGAGAGGAAGAAGACATGGGGAAGGGAGGTGGCAGGACAGGGTGCTATACTGAGAGCCCAAATTCAAAGAGGCCAATGAATATCTGGCTAAGCGAAGACTTCAAGGTTGTCTAATTAATTAGGAAAGCATAGTGCTGGGTAGTTAAAGTCCATGAAGCTGTGACTGGGTGAGTTTTGTTTATATCCAAATAGGAAGTGAAATCATGGTAGATCTCTGTTCTCCGCTTGAATTTTGTCCTCCTCGATATTCATATGTGGAAGCCCAATTCCCAGTGTGTCTGCATTTGGAGATAAGTCCTTAAAGGAGGTAGTTAAGGGTATAGGAGGTCGTAAGGGTGGGGGTCTGATCAGATAGGATTGGAAGAGGAAAACATACTAGGGATATGCATACACAGAAACAAAGCCACATGAAACACAGAAAGAAGTCTGCTGCCTTCTGTAGCCAAAGGAGAGGCCTCAGAAAAAACCAAACCTGCCAACATCTTGATCTTGAACTTCCAGCCTCCAGCACTATGAGAAGATAAACTTCTGTTTAACCACCCAGTCTGTGGTATTTTGTTATTGCAGCCCAGCAGACTAATGGGATCGCTATGTAGTATAGTCAGTACTGAACTGCAATGCATTTTGGATAATAAGCTTTTCAGAATTGAAGAAAAAAGATATATCAGCAAATCTAAGTAATGAATATTTCTTCACAAATATGTTTTCAATCACGGAGCTGGGGTTGTAGTTCAGTGGTAGAGCACTTGCCTAGCATGTGTGAGGCCCTAGGTTTGATCTCTAGCAACATATATACACACACATACACACACACACACACAAACTAAATTGCTATGTGAATATCATGGAACATCTATTTTGCCAGCATTTTAATAATTGTCCCAAGCAGTGACTAAAATATAGAGTTAGTAATTATTGCTCAGTCACATTTTCTAGAATCCATGCGAAATGGTATTAACTGAGCAGTTATCTGCTCAGGTTTAATTGCTGAATCCTTCTCAAAAGCCTTGTTCTAGGCAACCACTTTCAACTGATCAGAGTTATCACACAAGATGGAACATGTTGTCATTCTAGCAGTAGAGCCTTGAAACTTTGGAAACATATAACCAAGTCCCTACTTTATGAATGTGCCTCATAAAGCATGGCCACATCTAAATGATATATTCAAGTCATTCTTTCAGATCTGTGTTAGCAGTTAGAACTTTTCCTGGGGCCATTAAAAAACACACACACACACACACACACACATACACACACAGAGTTTACTAGTACTTGGAAATTACTTTAAGCTTGCTGAGTGTTCCTCCTTCAGTTACATTGAATTAGCTGGTCTTCCCCTGTGCAAACCTTCTAATCCTGATGTAGCAAGATGCAAAATTATACTTCAAAGCACAGCATTTGAAAACCACACTCCTAACTTACAGTCCTTACTGGGCATGTCCCTGTATCTCTGAGCCTGGAATTTTTCATCTGAAAAATGACAATGAAAGTAATGCCTTAAATATTAGGTAGCTTTTTCCTAGGGTCAATGATCTGACATACTGTTTTCTAATACATGACAGTGATACTACATTTTTATTACATAATATCAACACATTTTCTAATAGTGTTTTAGTCAGCTTTTTTTTTTGCTACTGTGACTAAAAGATCTGACCAGAACAACTGTAAGGAGGAAAAGTTTATTTGAGGGCTCACAGTTTCAGAGGTCTAAGTCCATTGAAAACCAGCTCCATTTCTTGGGGCTGGAGGCAAGGCTGAACATGGCAGAAGAGTGTGGCAGAGGGAAGAAGCTCACATCATGGTGCTCAAGAAGCAGAGAGAGAGAGAGACTCCACTCTCCAGATAGAAATATATACCCCAAAGCCACATCCCAGTTCCCATCTCATCCAGCCACACCCTAACACTTCATTTAATCCCATCAGGGATTAATTCACTGATTAGGCTAAGGCTATAACCCAATCATTTCTCCTCCAAAACTTTGGATTGTCTCTCTCACACATGAGCTTTTGGGGACACCTCACATTCAAACCATAACAAATAGTAACAGTAATGGAGAATTGGTCTTGTAGTACAGTAGTGGAGAGGTAGTCTTGGCTGAAAGCTGAGTTCTGAGTGAATTAGATTTCCCAGTTCTTTGCTCTGCCAGTTACTGCGAGACCTCTCTGTGTGTAGGTACTTCTTCTGTAAAACACAGCACTGGTGCCTTTATTACTGGGTGTTGTGGACATCATATTGGTCAGTCTAAGCATGTGGAGCAGTTCCAAGCCCAGAGTGAGCACTAGGGAAATCTTACATTCTGATCACATGTTAATATTTACAATTACCCATGTCAACATATGACTGTGGAGCATCTGCTGCACAGATTTCTCCCCTAGAGAGAATCTATGTTTTCCAAACAAAAACAACAACAACAAAAAGTACAGGTTGAATATCCCTTATCCAAAATGTTTGAGAAGTGTTTAGGATTTGGGAAATCTTGCATAGACTTTACTGATTGAATATGCATGATATGAAAATCCAATATTTTTGATCATCATGTTGTCCCTCAATAAGTTCTGAATTTTTTATTTTAAGGAGGATGCTCAACCTGAATGTGTCTAAAAGTCTAGAGGTGCTCTCTGGTCCAGCACTGTCCCCATGGAAATTCTAGTGACATAATCCATTTGGTTACCCATCTATTATTTATCTTTCATGTGAGGCACACATGTTCTCCTGGTAGCACAGGCACAACCCTCACCCCTGTGTTTGTGGGAAGTCCAGCTGGCTCTGGTTGCTCTTGAAGCCATTGGCCCCATCAGCCACTGCCTCAACAGCACAGAACCCAGAATGAGGGACTCCTGCCAACCCATCCCCATCATAGGAAGTCCTGGAAAGCTGGAGTTAAAAATGCTCCCTGATGAGTTGTACATTTATATAATATTTGTTCAATTTATCATTCCATTCATTTGAGGTACTCCATTAATATCTAAAAATAACATTTTACTAACATTTTACTCATAAGAGGTAAAAATATCACTTAGGAAAAATGACTATATAAGTTGTTCTCTAAAGTGTTAAGGTCCATTTGAGGCAAATTCTTCTAGGTTGCATCTGTTGTGACTCTCATTTTGCTCTCAGTATATGATTATCTTAGGACACTACTAACACTAATTAAATAAAATTAAACTCAGCTTTAGATGTAGCAGTCCTTTTGCATTTTGTACAGGGAATTAAAATATTTGTCTTTAAAAAACAATCCATCGTTTTACTCCTCTATGAGAGCAAATGATGTTGCAAACATTATGAGTACATCTTCCCTAATGAACGGTGATTTTATGGTTGTGAAGAAATTTGCATGGTTCAGGATACTTAAGACTGTCCCAGAATCTTGTTCCTGTTACTATTACTCATAGAAAACATCATTTGTCAAAGACTTCTTCATCCTCCACTTTTAAAAAATGTCATTCTCTATCACCATTTAAAGAATGATCTGTAAATGAAATAGTCATTAAATTCCAATTTAAAATATTGTTTTGTAACTCTTCAATATAGTCCTAGAATTTAGGTTATATTATATAATTATAATATAATGGATTTTCCTTCCATAGAGGATATATTATTTCCTTATGGTTGGTGTAACAAATTACCACAAACTTGGTGACTTAAAAAGCACACACATTTATCATCTCACAATTCTGGGAGTCAGAAGTCTACAATGGGTCTCACTGCTAAAATTAAAGTATCATTCCTGTGGAGGTTCCAGCTTCTAGACGCTTCCCATCTTCCTTGATTTGTGTTCTCCTTCCACCCTCAAAGCCAGCAATGATCATGTTAAGTCTTTCTTATCCTGTATCACTCTGACACTTCTTGCTGCTTTTATATGGGGCCACTCCAGTTAATCCAAGATAATCTTATTGTAAGGTCAGCTCACTGGAAACCTTGATGCCATCTGAAACTTTAAGTCCCTTTTGCTCTGTAATATAACATATTGACAGGTCCCTGGGATTAGCATGTGGGCATCTTTGAGAGGGGCCACTGTTCTGCCTGCCACAGGAGAAACAGTAACTATTCAACATGTGCTTTTTGCCCCTTAGATGTCCTGAGTCTAACCCAATGCTGACTGGAGAATTCAGATCCTTGCTCTTCCAAGCTCTGTCTCTTAGGGGAAGACCCTTTGTCTTCATGAGTTCACTCCTCCTTCATATTCCTGCAGTGAACTTGACTATTTACATCACTTACAGTTGAAATGAGATGAATGTAAGTTTTACTACAATTTCTTTCTTCCTTTTTTTCTCTTTTCTCTGTCTTTGAAACAGGGTCCCACCATGTTGCTCAGGCTGGTCTCAAACTCCTGGATTCAAATGATCCTCCCACCTCAGCCTCCTAAATTGTGGGTACATGTCATGGCACCCAGGTTGTGATTTGTGTCTAACAATGGTTTTCATCATTTATTCTTCTAGGAAGAAAAAATGAAAATGCCTGTAAAGGAGCTCCTAAAACCTGCACTTTACTAGAAAAGTTCCCTGAGACAACAGGATGCAGAAGAGGACAGGTACCGAGAATGTTGTCAGTGCTGGGGAGAAGAGGATTGTTAGGAACAAGGGAGATCTGACCCCTACAAAGAAATGATTCTTTCCTATGAATGCTTCTTTTTTTTACTCACTTATTAATGAAATATAATTTCATGTCACTGGTGTCAGAAATGAGGGTGGAAAATGTCCAGTTCTATCACTTTGTGGAAAATGTGAGTGCTTTATTTTAGTTTGCTTCACAAAGAAGATGTGAATATAAATTGTGAGTCTTACATGGATTCTGATCCAAATTCACAGTAGTTTTGTTCTGTCACTTTAATTTAGCAATTGCTCCACACATTGACAAATGGCCGATCGAGTGTCATATTTTCTATGCAGATCAAGTATTCCATCATGCACCCTGGAACTCATGTGTGGCCACACACAGGACCCACAAACTGCAGGCTCCGGATGCACCTGGGCTTGGTGATTCCCAAGGAAGGTTGCAAGATCCGGTGTGCCAATGAGACCAAGTATGTTTCCTTTGTCATTCTTTCTCTCTCTCTTCTCTTTCCTCTGTCTGTCTCTCTCATTTATTTATTTATTTTTGTGTGTGTGTGCATGGTGCTGAGGGTTGAAACCCGGGCCTTGTGTATTCGAGGCAAGCACTTTACCAACTAAGCTATATCCCCAGTCCTCCCTTTGTCATTTCTCTCTCCTCCATTACTTCTTAGGATGAGTGTTTGCTCCAACAAAGCTACATCCACACTCTTCAGTCTCTACCTATTCTTTGTGCTCTCTGCTGGTCTGCAGATATTCTAGGACTGACCTTCTTGGTCATTTCTCCCCAGAGCACTCATGTGGCAGCTGAACCTTCTTGCTTCTAAGCAGACTTGCATTCAGAGTCCAGTAACATGTACTGAGCCGTACAGTATTGTGCATCATGCTAATGGTTTGACAGCTTGAATTAGCCATAAATACAAGAACTCCTCCTTCCTGAAGAAAATGCCTCGTGATGTTTACATTTTGCTCTAGAGGAGGCAGCACGGTGCAATGGAAGCTGGCTGCCTTTTTTCCAAATCCCAGCTCTGTAACCTAATCCTGTGTAACCTTGGCCAGTTACTTAATACCATCAAATCTCAGCCTCCTTGCTAATGAAATCATCAATGATATTATCTACTTTGCAGGGTTGTTAGAGGGATTAAAGGAAATAATGCCTACAAGGCACTTAATCCGCGTTCTAGCCTCAGCAGGGATGTGGTGAACGTTAGTTCTCCTTCTCCCCTCCCCCTTCCTTTCTTAATCGCAGCAGCTTCATTCACAACTCTCTGAATGAACCACACTTGCTCTGGGCCTATTATCCTGACACTTGCTTCCACTGGAAAGTCTGGCTCTTCACCTGTTAGTCGGCTTTTTGTCTCTGAGATCAAACTACCCGACAAGAACAGCTTACAGGAGGGAACGTTATGTTTTTTTGGCTCGTGGTTTCTGAGGTGTTAGTCCAAGGTCAGCTGACTCCCATGGTTCTGGCCTGAAGCCAGGCAGAGTATCATGGTGGAAGGATATAGCAGAGGGAAGCTGCTCAGCTTATGGCAGCCAAGCAGCAGAAGGAGAGCAGAAGCTGGGGGAGAGGGGATGAGGACAAGATATAGTCCCTAAGGCATGGCCCCAGTGACCTACTTCCTCCAGCCATTCCCTGCCTGCCTACACTTATCACTCAGCAGTGTATTCTAATTACTAATTCATCCAATGAATTAATCCACTGATGAGAGGTATAGCTATCATCATCTAATCTTTTTCTAAAAGGCCTACCTCTAAACCTTACTGTATTGGTACCATATTTTCACAATATGAGATTTGGGGGAAGGGCAATTCCAGATTCAAACCATAACATCTACCCAAAATAAACTCATTACTAAGATCCAATTTAGTTTCATAAAAATAGAACCTGTCTTCTGACTTGTTGGAGTGTGCATCGTATATCCCCTTAGTGATCTTGCTACTCTTTGCTATTGCTTTTTATTAATTAGCATATGTTAATTTTTCTCAACAATGAGCTATAATCTCCTAGAGATCAGAAGCTGAGTTGTGATCTTGATAGGCATTTCTCATTGTCTTTAGTAGAGGTCAGAATGGAGGGTGAATGTTCAGAAGGATTCATTTGGTTGTTGGAAGATACCTGCCCTGGGTTTGGCACAGCAGCACAAGGGGCTGTGGTTGAGGCAGAGATGAATCACGCATGCTCTGCTCTCCCAGACATCCTCAGATTAGGACGATAACAGTGGATCTGATGTCAGGAGAGCCATTAGGATGGCATAGATAAAAATGATATGCATGGGTCAGTGGGCAGGGAACTCACTTGCATTTGAGGTTTGAGAGTTTTGACAGTGGTTGTTTCTAAAGACGAGAGGGGTTTGAACATTGAAAGCTGAGGAAGTAGCACATTGAAGAGCAGTGTCTATTAAATCACAGAGGCCAAACATTATGGGCCAAATAAGAAGAACATTGAGTGGTTTAGCAATCACCAGTGGAAGGTGCATAAAGAGTAAGGCCAGAAAGTAAATGAATATGTTAGAAGTTCAAGGGGAAAAAAAAGTTCAAGAAAAAGAAAATGAGTTAAGTGTTTATACTTATTTTACTAAATTGCTGTTTGGACAAAATGGTATAAATATCTAAGAGTTGCCTGGAAACAGAGTTCTGGCACTCAGGAGAGAAGTCCAGTGTAGAGATAGAGATTTGAGAGGCAAGCTTAGCAGGAACTTCTAGAAGAAGCTTGAAGAACAATTGAGTGATGATTAGAGGGTAAAAAAAGAAAAAAAAAAAAAAAACCTATGAAAACTTCTCGTCAAGCCTTCAGAAATTCAGTTTGGGTCCACAGGTTCTTTCTGCCAAAGGGTAGAGGGACAGGGATGTGGCAGGAACCCAGGGTATATAAAGAGGAGGTGAGAGGATGATATAGAAGCAAATTTGGACAAACTAAACACTAAGAGCATAAGGCCATGAAGATAGAAAACAGCAGGCCTCATCTTCGAAGTAGTACTTATTGGTTTCAGAACTTGCATTCACTTTTGTTCATGCTGAGCTTTCTCTCTCTCTCTCTCTCTCTCTCTCTCTCTCTCTCTCTCTCTCTCTCTCTCTCTCTCTCTCTCTCTCTTTCTATCTCTCTCTCTCTTTCTTCCCCCCCTTCCTTCCTGTCTTCCTCCTCTCCCTCTCTCCCTTTCAGCCTTTCATCTCTCCTTTTCTTCTTTCCTTCTTTTCTATTTCATGTCTATTCTGCTTATAAATATTAGATAAAAATCCCCTTGAGTACTGGCCAGGAGAAGGAAGGTATGAAACTGATCCTAGTCTTCAGGATTTTCTCCTGAGACAGGAGAAAGCCCAGATTGGAAGAATGAGTATGGTGGTCAAGCAGGGGAGCAAGTGGACAGCACCAGAGGCTCAAATGTTAAGTCCTTGAGAGCCAACATTCTGGGAGACTTTTCCAGGAGCACATCGGTAGGTTCATTCCCCCCTCCAGACTTCCAGCATGACCTCATGACCATGCTCAAAAATGAAAACCACTGCCAGCATCTTCCCTGAAGTTTAAAACACTTCCAGCTTAACAGTTTTCACCTACAGTTTCTCACAGCTCACCCAGAAGGGGAGCTTGAATGTGAGCCTTAGCTTAGCAGCCCCTCAGCTTCTGTTACGCTAAAATGCAACCTAGTTCAAGTGACAGTAAGGAGATACTGATAGCAATAATTTGCAGATGGTATACTTCGAAAATTCATGGTCGTTATGAAAAAACACTTACTACTACCCACCTGCCTATTTGGAGGACAGGGAAGCAAGTTTGTGGAGGATATGACCTTTCAGGTTCTCTCATGCCTAAAAAGCCAGGGAGTGCCATGCCCCTGTGTCCCATCATGACTGCCTGTCAGTAGTCCTGTTCCACATCTCTTTTTGCACTTGCAGTAAGCCATGTTACATCTTCCTCCTCCTTAATCCATATTTATATTGGTACATTATGATTATACATAATGGTGGGGTCTGTGTTACATATGCATACATGCACATGATATTACAGTATAATCTGGCCAATATCATTCCCGATTTCTCCTTTTCCTCCCCTCCTCCCTCCCACTGGTCCCCTTTCTCTATTTTACTGATCTTCCTTTGACTTTCGTGAGATTTCCCCTACCTTTCTTTTCCTTTTATCTCTCTAGCTTCAACATATGAAAGAAAACATGATTCTTGATTTTCTGAGTTTGGTTTATTTTACAACATAATGTCCTCAAGTTCTATCCATTTTCTTGCAAATGAAATATTTTATTTTTTATGGTCACATAAAACTCCATTGTGTATACATACCACATTTTCTTTATCCAGTCATCTGGTGATGGACGCCTAGGCTGGTTCCATAAATTGGCTATTGTGAATTATGCTGTTATAAACACGGATATGCATGTGCTGTTATAGTGTGATGACTTTAATTTTTTAAGATACCAAAGAGTGGTACAGCTAAGTCATATGGTAGTTTCATTCCTATTCTTTGGAGGAAACTACATACTGATTTCCATATGTAAAAGTGTTCATTTTTTTAAAATTTTATCTGATGGCCATTTATATTTTTTATTTTGAAAAGTGTCTATTTAGTTCATTTGCCCACTTATTAATTGGCTATTTGGTTTTTTAGTGTTACATTTTTTGAGTTCTATGTATATTCTGGATATTCATCCTCTGTCAGAAAAGTAGCTAATAAAGATGTTCTCCCATTCTCTGGGTTCTCTTTTCACATTCCTAATTGTTTTCTTTGCTGTGCAGAAGCTATTTAATTTAATATAATCCCATTTATTAACGTTTGGCATTATTTCCTGAGCTCTAGGTGTCCTATTGAGAAAGTCATTGACTGTGTGTGTGTGTTGCAGTGTTGACCCTACATTATCTTCTAGGAGTTCATAGTTTCTGGTCTACTTCCAAGGTCTTTGATTCATTGTGAGTTGATTTTTGTGCATGATGAGAGACAAGGGTGTAGTTTCATTCTTCTACATGTGGATAACCAGTTTTCCCAGCATAATTTGTTCAAAAGGCTATTTTTTTCTCTAATGTATGTTTTAGCCACCTCTGTCAAGGACTAGATGACTGTATCTGTGTGAATTTGTCTCTGTGTCTCCTAGTCTGTATCATTTTTCTATCTAACTGTTTTTATGTCATACCATGAAATTTTTGCTACTACCATTGTGTTGTATAATTTGAAGTCAATGCCTCTAACATTGTTTTGTTGTTGTTGTTGTTTTGACTTAGAATTGCTTTGACTATTCTGGGTCCTTTATTCTTCCAAATGAATATTAGGACTTTGTTTTCTAGTTCTGTGAAAAAATGTCGTTGATATTTTTGATGGGAACTATATTGAATCTGTATATTGCTTTTGGGCAATATGACCATTTTAACAATATTAATTCTGCCTATTGTGAACATGGGAGATCTTTCCATCTTCTTGTTCCTTATTCAGTTTCTTTGTTCTGTGTTCTTAATTTTCATTGTAGAGGTTGTTTGCCTCCTTGGTTAAATTTATTTCTAGGGTTTTTTGTTTGTTTTTATTGAGTCTATTGTGAATAGAATTGCTTGCCTGATTTCTTTCTTCACAGATTCATTATTGTTGTATAAGAAAACTATTGATTTTTTAAGCTCATTTTGTAACCTGCTACTTTGCTGAATTTGTTTATAAGCTCTAACAGTCTTCTGGTGGAACTTTTTGGATCTTCTAAGTACAGGATCGTATCATCTGAAAACAGTGATAATTTGATTTCTTCCTTTCCTACTTTTATACCTTGTATTTCCTTCTTTAGCTTAATTGCTCTGACTAGAACATCTGTATATAATATATTTAATATATTCAATATAATAATATATTGAATAAGAGTAGAAAGAGTAGACATCTTTAAGTTGTTCTCAGTTTTAAAGGAAATGCTTTCAGTTTTTCTCCATGTACTGTGATGTTGGTTTGGGATTTGTTGTACATGGACTTTATGATGTTGAGGTAAGTTCCTTACATTTCTAGTTTTTTCAGTATTTTCATCATGAATAATGAGTCTGAATTTTGTCAAAGGCTTTCTCTGCATTTATTAAAGAGTCTGTGATTTTTGTCCTTAGTTCTATTTATTTGGTGAATTACATATATTTATTTGCATATGTTAAACTATCCTTGCATCCCTGGAATAAAACCAACTTGGTCATAATGTACAATCTTCTTAACATGTTGTTGAATACAATTTGCTCATTTTTATGAAGAATTTTTACATTGACATTCATCAGAAAGATTGTTCTGTAGTTTTCTTTCCTTGATATGTCTTTTTGTGGTTTTGGTATGAGGATGACACTGGTTTTATAGAATGATTTGGAACTATTCCACACCTTATTATTTCATAGAATAATTTAAGAAGTATTGGCATGAGTTCTTCCTTAAAAGACTGGTAGAATTCAACTTTTAATCCATCTGGTCCTGGGCTTTTTTTGCCTTAGGCTTTTTATTACTGCTTCTGTCTCACTACTAGTTCTGGTCTGTTTAGATTTACGGTGTCCTCTTCAATTTTGGCAGACCATATGTGTCTACAAATGTATCTATTTCCATTAGATTTTCCAATTTATTAGAATAACATTTTCAAAATAATTTCTAATGATCCTCTGGATTTCTGTGGTGATTTCTCCTTTTGCATCTCTAATTTCATTGACTTGAATCTTCTCACTTTTTCTTTTTCTTTTAGTTAGTTTGGCTACAGGTTTATCCATCCTGTTTGTCTTTTCAAAGAACCAACTCAGTTTCATTGATTCTTGTATTTTTTTTAAATTTTCTATTTCATCAATTTTGGCTCTGATCTTAATTATTCCCTTCCTTCTAATCATTTTGGAATTGGTTTGTTCTTGTTTTTCAAGGGCCTTGAGATGCATCACTAGGTTATTTATTTGAGATCTTTCTGATTTTCTTATATGGGCACTCATATCTATAAACTTTCATCCCAGAACTATCCTCATAGTGTCCCAAGTGTTCTGGTATATCATTATTCTCATTTGATTCTAAGAATTTTTTATTTTCTCTTCTGATTTCTTCTATCATTCATTCATCATTCAAAAGTGCATTATTGAATCCCATGTGGTATTCTGTAGGGTTTCTTTGATGTTGACTTTTAATTTCATCCCAGTGTGATCAGATAAGATGTGAGGAATTGTATCAGTTTTTTTTTTCCTAACAGTTGTTTTGTGGCCTAAAATACAATCTATTTTTGAGAAGTTTCCATGAGTACGAGAAGACAGTGAATTCAACTGTTGTTCAATGAATCTTTATCATCTTCAACTATTCTCATTCAGTGGTGGTTAGGCTGGGCTTCATAATTCATTACAGAAATAATGTTTCTCATAAGAGAAATGGGTTGATTCAAGTGCTGTGTAATATTTAATGAAAATACTTAGTTATCTGAAAAGTAGTCAGTTTATAAACTCAAAATCAGACTTATGTATAAAATCATTGTAGAAGTGCTATTAGTGTGAAAGGAGAAACACATGTACCAAGACATTAGCCTTCTTTGTTCTAGACAATGGGAAGCAATTTTTTGGACCATGTTCTGAAATTATAATTCTGAGGTCCTTCAACCTGCCACTTCCAATAATGATAGTGGGGGAGACAAGTACTCTTATCTACTCCCAAAGAGTAGGTTAACTGTAGTACTAATTTGTACATTGTAGTTTTTAGGCATTAATAAGCATATTTCTGTTTCTTCAGGGCCATGAGAACAGCATGCAAAAGGGCATGTTGTTAAAATATTCCATCACTCCAAAATAGTGCAGCTGTAACTTATGATGAATTTGTAATTCTGCAAACTTTGTAACATAAATAAAACAATCATTCCAAATTCACAAATGCCTTCGGATTGCAAAACTGATACATGACCCTTGTACGCAATTTGTAAAGCACAGAGAAAAACGATAAAAAAGGATTATTTTTTTATCCCAATACCCAGAGATACTGCCCAGATTCTCATCAATGCTATATATGCACATTCACAATGATTACAGATATAGTAGTAATATGTATTGTGCCAATAATAATAGCTGTGCCATGCAGTTCTAAGCACTCTACATTATGTTCACTCATTAAGTCTTACAACAATCCTTTGCAATTAAGATCATTAAAATCCCTATTTTACAGCTGAGAAGACTGAGACATAAAGATGAGTTTTTGTCCAAAGTCAATATTAGTATGAGTTTCCTAGGGCTGTCATAACAGATTACCACAAACTGCAAGACTTAAAGCAATAAAAATTTATTCTGCCGACCAGGGTCTGAAATGAATGTAGTCTGTTCCTTCCAGTGGCTGGGAGAGAGAATCCATTCCTCTCCCCTATCTCCCAATGGCAGCTGGCAGTCCTGGGGGTGGTACTTGGCTTGTAGATACATAGCTCTGGGCTCTGCCTCTGTATTAACCTCCTCCCTGTACCTTCTCTTCTCTTCTTTGGTAAGGACACATATCATTGGATTTAGGGACCAACCTAATCCAGGATGATCTCATCTCAAAATCATAAACTTGATTATATCTGCAAATTCCCTTTTGTAAAATTAGGTTCTGGGTGGATCTCTCTTCTGTGGGGACAGCATTGGCTTTCAACCCACTACAATATTAGAATCACAGTCTCATCCCAGGCTTTCTAGCTTGGAAGTCTATGTTCCTACACATAACCTAACCTCACAACATATATATTGTTGTTGTAGAATGAGATCATGCTGCATGCTGTACCTTTTTTTTTTTTTTTCCAGTGCTGGGGTTGAACCCAGGGTCTCCTACATGCTATACCTGCTAGGCAAGTGCTCTGTGACATTGAGCTATACCCTCAGCAATCTTCACTTCCCCTGACCACCCCTAATACTAGGGATCAAACCGAGGACCTTGGACATGCTAGGCAAGTGCTTTACCACTTAGTTATACCCCAGCCCTCAGGCTGTAGTTTTAAGATGATCATTGTGAAATTTTGGATGCCAGTTTTCATTTCAGACAGTTGAGTAACGGCAGAGAAATCATCTGGGAAATCTCCATTTCTGGGCCTAGGGCAGGCTGTGCTTTGTCAGGTGTAAGATGAGCTCATTATCAACTTTGATCCGGAGCCGAATAAACTTCAGCCAGTGGGTAAACATGCTGCCAGTAAGCGGAAATTGTTACCCTACGGAGTGACTGAGTTATGTGAGCTTAGGGGCTTCTGGACAGGAAAGCAATTCCCAGTCTCTAGGAGGTCCTTCCAAAATATGCTGAAAATGTGCCAAGCAAATGACCTGTGACCTCACAGCTCTCCTGGAAACTGCCTGGCTGCCCACAAAGTACCAGTCTGAGATGTTGGATGAGACTGACAGGTAGCTGGGAAAGCACATGTTGGCATTAGTGTGTCGCTGAGTGACAGTGAAGATGGGAACTGGCAACCAGTCATTTAATTTATCTCTGAATTGCTGTAGAAATAATGCCTTTTTCCTAAGGCCTCAAGCATTTTATAACATATATTTTCATTAATCTCTCAAGGTTCCAACTAGGAAGATTATATAGAAGTCATGCTAAAAAAATTAATGGTTAAGAAAAATTTAATTTTTTAATCCATCATAAATTGTTCATAGGCGATATTTATTTTGTTCTGTTTTCACAAAGTCAGAAGAAGAGCTAAGTCTTAAAACTTCCAGATCACATTATAGAAGTGATAAATTAAAAAATCATTTAGAACCAAATATATTCAATCCATCTTCCTTGGTTTGTTTATTTTTATTTTGTTTTTTTAACTAGATGGGATGTTTTCCTGAAGGTTTACTTGCTGCTGAATAGTAATATTTTGTCCTCTGTCTTACTGCAGTTGAATAACTTGGTTTGTTAAACACATCATTAAAGTGTGTAAGCCCTTTTCTTTTAGAGGGGAAAGGTGTTTATTGCTGTTCCTACACACAAGTAGCTAGAATTCACACACATGCATAACTACTCCTCCAAAGGGATTGGCAGTTCCTACACTGAAAATGGATTGTAGTCCAAGCATTTGTTCATTGAAATAACTTGAGAAGTTGGAGTCCATTTTCCTATAGCAGTAGTAAATGATGTGGAAGCTCCTGGGCTGGCCCCAAAGACTTTTTAACTCATGATTTTCTTAATAAGGCTCTAGCACCAATGACTATATATAATAATGTTTCTGCCAGGAAGATGCACCTACACTGAAGTCACACGACTTTGCTTTCCCTCTTACTAAGTTCAGCTTTGCACAACTCACACAATCTTACTAAGCCTCAATTTCCTCATCTATAAAATGGGAAGAACAAATGTGTCCACTTGTGTGGTTTTGAGAATTAAAACAATCCATATGAATGCACTCAGAACTGTATTTCCAAGTGTTTTGTAGAACATTCACTCTGTATATTTGAACTTTTATTATCCTCTTGTCTGGCTGCTACAGAAGTCAGGACATCTGTCTTTGATGTTCCAGGGAGCAAGTCCAAACATTCCTGCAATATTGGGGATGGGTCTTTGTTGAGAGCCGCAGCCGAAGGGGCCCCAGCAAACTTCCAGCTGCCAGCAAACTTCCAGCTGCCGGCTGATGATTGGCTCACAGCGGCCCCAGCAACATCTTGCTGATTGGCTCCTCTGCGGTGATGCTCATTGGGCTGTTTCCCTGCCCTTTCAGACCACGGAGCTACTCATTGGGGGACTTTTTTGGCTCCGCCCACGTGACCCAGCCAATCGGCCTCAAGAGCAGGAGGATTGTGGGAGGTGGAGAGAAGCTGGTGTGGGAGAGAGAGGCGTGTGGAAAGCCGGTGGTGGCAGTTGAGGCTCTGAGGATTTTTCCTGAGAGGCTGTTTTGTTTGGCGTGTGTGGTTCTAAAAATAAAGTTAGTTTCTTTTGACAAGTGGCTCCTGATTGTGCCCAGCCAGACTGCGGCAGGTCTTGCCACCTGAAATGTGACTGACTGGCATGAGAAGGGAGGCTTGAAGGAGTTAGGAAAGGGATCTCTCCCCATGAAGGACTGAGAGACTGGGCTCCACACCAAGCAGTGTCCAAGACAGTCTATAATAAAGGCCCTAGAGGTAGAAGAGGTTCTTTGTGATATTGATCATCTTTTAGTGGACTGATTTTGTGTGTGTGTGTGTGTGTGTGCGCACACACACACACATACCATGCCATGCCATGGGTTGGATCCGGGTCTTTGCATGTGCTTATTGTGCAATCTGCCACTGAGGTACATCCCTAGCCTTGTACTCTTTGATGTTAAACAAAACGACAAATACTATGTTTATCTCAGATGAAGATTTGTTAGATATATTCTGTAAAATGTAATATGAAGCATGAAGTCCTAACCAAAAATGCGGTGCAGAGAATTAATAGAATTTTAATACTGTAAGGAGCCTTAGAGTCCATCTTGTCTGCCTCTGGTGGGGAAACTGAAGCCCACGGGTAAAGTGCTAGTTTGCAATAGTCATAACAAGAACACAGGTGTCCTAGCTTCCAGAGAAATGCTCTCTGCAGAAAAAGAAAGTCTGTGTGTATGAGGAAGAGAGAGAGTTCTAAGAGGAAGTGGTGGTAACACCATTTAACATTTCACTTGCAGTGTGTGTCAGTGTTTCCAATGAAGTCAGAACTAGGAAACTTCAGTAAGCAGAATTAATTTGAGCCGTGTTCCATTTTGGTTTTAATTTTTCCTGAGCTCTTGACCCTATCCTATATTCTACTTAGCAGGTTTAAATTCCTTGCTGGCCACCTCAACTTGGCATCTACAAATACCAGGATTGTTCCCTACAACCATGATCTTACACTCAAGTGTTGGTCTGCCGTGAAGCCAATCTAGGGATTTCCTACTTAGGATCAGCCTGTCACTGAGAGAGCTGGACTTGTCTCCATGTGATTCCTTTGGCTGAAAATTGAAACCATGTCCTTTGTCTACTCACAACATTTTAGCAAAGGTCACTGAATATTATCTATTGAGGTTTTAGGTGGAAGACTCTGTGGCCATCTAGTGTCATTACTTAGCATTATTAATATCAATGGTAATTCTCTGGAAAATTATAGCCATTAAGTATGCCCTGACACCATTATATCATTATCATTAATTACAATTATAATAATTTGAGAAATTGCGGGATTTTATAATATTACTTAATTGCATGACCACATATTCTTTTATCTTTTGAAAAACCAGGGGTAGACTTGATGGCAAGACACTCTAACAGTAAGCCAAGGTAGCCATCCAGCCCCCTCCACCTCCAGTACAGTTTTTCTGAGTCTTCAGAGAAGTGTTCTGGGACCTCTTTCAGGATGAACTCTCAAATTCCACCTCTAGTAGCTTTGCTGTTTTTTAGCTCTAGTGTGTTATGATTTGACTGTAATTTAATTATAATTGGTGGAGCTTTGCTCATAAGGTGAGTGGCCTAAAAATTCTTTCTTTGCCTTCTAATGAGTCTTTGTTTTTTATTCAAATGAGACATGTAGATGTTTGACATCTTCATGCCCTGACTCTTTCTGCTGTGTGAACCCTCAGCCTTTCTCAGGAAGGTGATATGTCTGTTTTAACCCTGGAGTGGAGTGGGTATGTGGGTAGGAATGATAGTAGAATGAATCAGACATTATGACCCTATGTACATATATGACTACATGACTAGTGTGACTCTGCATCATGTACAATCAGAAGAATGAGAAGTTACACCCAATTTATGTATGATGTGTCAAAATGCATTGTACTGTCATGTATAACTAATTAGAACATTTTTTTAAAAAGCCACTTAACAACCCTTTGTAGTACTTCCAAGAATTCTTTTTTTAAAAAAAAAAAAAAAAGAAAGATTAGTTAATGGATAACACTAATCCATACTTGACTTAATATATCTGAAAAGCCACAAGCTAGTGCGTCTTAAGTCCTACCCTTACATGCACTAGTGCTCCATGAGTGACCAGTATGTTCCAATGCTAATAGCTTCTCCCAATTCACAGGGAACTGAACTTAGTAATGGAATGTTTAAGGTTTGTGAACTTTTCTCAGTCTTTGGTTTTGTTACACCATCAGAATCTAGGGAAAAGCATCACTTTGTAAAAACTAGATTTTTCTATTTAGTTCTTAGAGTTACCTCCAGTGTTTAAAGTAGCGTTCAGATTCTCTGCCATCCCCAAACACCTTTGAGAACCACTTGTCATTGCTGCACAAAATATACTTCACAAATTCTGTAAAGATTCTTGATGTGTTGTCGCCTTTTTCAGTTTTCTCAAATGAAGTCTCACGAGGAGTGTCGTCAAGGTAATTAATTCTTGGTAGCATTACACTACTTCCCAGATATTTCACCTCTTTTATTATTTCCCTATTTTTTCTATACTTTCTTCTTTGTTTTAAAACCTCTATCATTAGCTGAATTTCTGTTATGTACCGATCATATGCTTCCCAGGTCGCTGGGATTGCAGGCACCCACCACTCCTACTGGCTAACACTTTATTATGAAACAGGCTTTGCATTAGATAATTTTGGCCAGTTGGAGGCTAATGGAAGTTCTCAGAGCTTGTTTAACGTAGATTAGGTTAAGCTATGATGTTTGGCAGAGCAAGTGTATTGAATGTACTTATGATTTAGAGTATTTTCATTTTTTGGTGGGTTTATCGGGTTGCAGCCCCTCTGTAAGTCAAGGAGCATCAGTAACTCGCCCCAGGTCACATAAGCAATAAATGCTGGGGCCAAGAGATTTTAGTCTTCCTTCCTTCAAAGACCATTATGTTAAGTTCCTCTCCCAACTTTCTCTTCTGCCATATGATCGATCCTCTTTGTTTTTCTGTTTCTTTTTGATTTACATACAGTACAATATGCATATCATAAGAGTTAACCATCTTAACTCTTAAGTGTCTGGTGTAGTGACATTAAGTTCATCGACTTTGTGCTACAGTCATTACTCCATATCCAGAACTCTTGTCAGCTTGTAAAACTGGAACTTTGCACCCATTAAACACTAACTCCGTACTATCTCCTTCCCTCCAGCCCCTGGCCACCACCATTCCTCTTTCCATGTGTGAATCTGATTACTGTAGGACCTCATAAAAGTGGAATTATTTTGTGACTGTCTTATTTCAGTTAGCATAATGACCTCAAAGTTTATCCATGTGGCAAATGTCAGAACTCCTTCTTTGTCAGGAGGATAACTATTCCATTGTGTGTGTGTGTGCCACATTTTGCTTATCTGTCTATTCACTGATGAACACTTGAGTGGCTTCTGCCATTTGGCTCTTCTGACAGTGCTGCTGTGAACATGGGTGCTGCCTTCTGTTTTGAGTGCACATTTCTCTTCTAACTAACTAGTAGGCTTATCTGGGGCCCATTGCCTGTTCCCTCTGACAACACCAAAACCTAGAAAATGACTGCCTAACTGTTGAAGCAAGGGGTCATTCCCCTCTTTATTGGGAGGGACCAGGTATTTGTAGTTTTCTTTTCAGGTTTGGTTTTGCATGATAATGATTGTCATTTGCTTCTGAGTCTATATTTCTGTCCTTTGTTATCCTTGGATGAAACTCTTTATACCTTCAGAGGACTTGTGTCAAACAACCAAGCAACACATATTTACTGAGTGCAGGAAATTGAGGTGGGGGGAGGCTGAGACAGTGCATAGTCAAGGGGAGTGGAGAGGTGGGAAGCAGAAGTAGAAGTTTGGTTCACAACTTCGGTGTATCTTTAATTTGCAGGTATTAGGTACTTTATCAGTTACTTAAAATAATTTGTAATGTTTACTGTCAGATTCCTTCAAAGGTCAGTTATTCTCTGCTGGAATGATTTTGCCTGTCCTTCTAACCCTCCAACCTGGGACATTTGGTAATGACTGGAAACACTTCTGATTGTCACAAGGGGTATGGGGCATGGCACTACCATCTAGTGAATGGAGGTCAGGGATGCTAATAAACATCTTCCTGCACAAGACAGCAGAAAATTATCTGATCCAGATATAATCAATGCTGAGCTTGAGAAGCCCTGAAATATGAATATTGCTCAATTTATATTGATAATTCATCTAGTAAGGAAAATAAAATGACACCAGTCATTTTCTGAAGAAAAGTGTCTGTGATAATATGGTTACTTGAAATCAAACTATCATTTCTCATGTTATAAATGTGACTATTTACTAATGCAGGATAATTTCAAATGCTTAAGTGAAACTTTAATATCTATAGAAAATTTAGTGAAAATTTCACTATAAAAGCATAACTTAGCATTTAATGTATTAATATCATAATTAATATATATCTTAAAAGTAATATTCACTTTATAAAAAGATGATCATAAACTCATAGCTTATAAACTTACTTAGGATTAGAAAGACATCATGTAACTGGCTTCTCCTGCATATTCTATCTGCATATTGCTTTGTTTAGACTAGCATTATATTTAGATCCTGGTCCCCATACAGATCACTTAGGAGGAAGTGCTAGAGGCTCTATAGGATGTTTTGTAGCATTGATTTAAAATATTCCATGGATAACCCACTTGCATAGCAGATGATGCTAAAAATATAAACAAAATTCATTCCCAATCTGCCCATTTTTCTCATCCAGAATACTAGTGGGGAAACACCTCATTTGGTTACCTACTTTCTGGTCACTGGATTTAAGACTCATTTCTTCCATAAAATGAAACTTGAACAAAGAAAGGAGCTAAAGAATCATTTGGAGGTGTGTAGTCCATGGAGTCACTGAACAGGAAGTTGTCCTGTATGGGAGCCACCAGGGCATGCATGTAAATGCTTACCTAACTAAACAAGCATCTCTTAGGACTGGCTGGAATAATTACAGGGCTTGAAATAAGAACAGAATGCCTCATCACCTATCCCCAGCCTTTTGCACAACTTCAGTGTAGGGCAATGAAAACTGATATTCATAATAAACATCCTGAAATTCTTTCTCTTTTAATAAATAGTTTAGTTGTAGAGATACACAATAACTTTATTTATTTTTTATGTGCTGAGAATTGAATCCAGTGCCTCCCATAGGTCAGGCAAGTGCTCTACCACTGAACCACAACCCCAGCTGAAATTCTTTCTTAATCATCAAAGGAAGAATAAATTCAGGCTTAAGTGTCCTGATTCTATCTGAAAGTTTGTCATAAAAGGGGCTTCCTGCATGTGGACAGTAATTGATCCTCAGATATCTGAACGCCCCCCCCATCCCAAAGCTCTACTCAAAGTTCATGTTTGTCTGTTCCAGGACATGGGAAGAAGGCAAGGTGCTCATCTTTGACGACTCCTTTGAGCATGAGGTGTGGCAGGACGCCTCGTCTTTCCGGCTGATATTCATCGTGGATGTGTGGCACCCAGAACTGACTCCCCAGCAGAGACGCAGCCTTCCAGCCATTTAGCAGGAATTCATGCCAACTTGGGACACTCTGGAGAGAGGCTACCTTTCTGGATCCCTTTGATGTGGAGATAGTTCAAATACCGTGGCTCTTAATTCCCTCAACTTGCAGCCTGAAAAATTCTGAGCTTCCTCCCAGGGTTAAAAGATACTAAAGGGAATATTTGCTTCACAGCAATTCATTTAGAAAACACCCTGCTGTGTTTCATCCCATGACAGTACTGATCATATGCCCATATTTAGGGTGAACACTTGATAGCTTCTACCTTGCCAGCCAAAGATATTTTTTCCACACAGAATACGTCTGAATCAGTGAACAATAAGAACATATGTAGAAACTGTGAATGGATTGCTTAAGTTTGTAATTTTTCTATGCATTTATATTTTTCTAAGGTAGCTAAACTATTTTGGCATTACGTACCACTACTTTTTTGTCGACTTTAATGACAAGCTTTGCAAATGCTTTACTTCTAGTCATTTTATAGCAAATTTCCTGGTGAACTCAGACTTCTTTATTTTAATCTTTTTTTTAGTAAAAAACACTCATTAAAATGACCATTTTATTTTCCTAATGCAAAAAGAGAAAAGTGTAATTATGCCTGTAATCTATGACCTGTGCTGATTCTTGCCCTTGAGTCTGTTTGCTTCTTTATCTTCATTGAGCTCCAGTTTTTGCTCTGCTTAGTGTGCTAATGGTGGAAATATTTCAAAAATCTTGCTGCTTTCTAAGAGAAATTTTTTACATTGAAAAAAGGACATGAAATATTTTATATTATGATATCAAAATGTCACATGTAAATTTTTTAATGCCAAGTATTAGGGCTTGCTGCAAATAATGGAAAATGTGCGGAAGTAAAAATTCTTTCAAAGGATAAGTCAATAGGTAGTGGCAAGAGCCTCTCTGCCTTCTGTGACATCATTGATTGGGAATCAAGAGTGTCTTCACCTATTGTAGATCTGAGTGAATGGCAAGAAGATAGCACTTTCCATTCTTTAGATGGTTTGCATATAAATTTTGTAAATATGGAGTAGCAGAGTAGATGATTCCCAGGAATGCTAGGATCTTTGTGCCAAGTGTAGGAGATGAGATTGCTTTCCGCTTTGAAAGAATTTGAAGAACTCTTCCATCTCCCTATCTTGAGAAACTTCTGCCATTTAAACATCATTTTTTAAATAAAAATTAATACTCATACTTAGTTTTAATGTTAGAAATAACTGTTGAAAGTGATCTTGCCTGCTCATTCCAAAGACAATCAAGTCAAAATGTAATAAAATACGAATGCATTTGATTTTATGTCTTTAAAATTAAAGCAAAAAGTGTTAGCTATAAGAATGTAATGATATACCTGCACTGAATTCTAAGCCAATATGAACAAAAATGCTACAGAAGTGGCACATAGGTCACTGGATTTCATGCACAGGTAGAAAGAAACACTTGTGCTTTCTTTCCCCTCTAATGACAAAGGAAGAGGCTTTATCTTATTTAACGAGTAATTCTTTAATGCTGAAAGTGAACTTTTTTCCTTGACCTTAATGGCATTAACTTTTGATAGAAGGGCTTGCAAAATATTTTTCGTGTTCCTAAAGTATTTGTCCTGTTACATTTTGACAGTGTTCAAAAATCCCACTAAACCAGATGGAGAGACATGGGAGGGAAAATATCAAAATTAATTACAGAAATAAAAAGGCATTTGTGTTCTTCAGTATTTATTAAACAGAGGAAATGACTGACAAAGGGCAATACAATCCAGTGTTCATGTAGTAACATTCATGTCACTTACTGAATTTGGTTTGCTATGTATATTGCATACACATAAAGAAATTCAAACCATAAGTTCTGATTTTTTGAACCATCATCTTACATTCATTTAATAAAATTCTGGGAAAGAGTAAAAACTAACTCTTAACTTGGCAAATATAATGTGTTATTTAAAATTGGGTCACTACAATAAGATTCTAAATATTTCCAAATGAAAAGCCAGAGTATTATTACTGCCGCAAAGGGCTGTCAATAACTGACTCCCAATAGCCTTTTTAATATTTGTATCCCACATCTGTTTTATAAACCCAAGCAATAAAGTGGATTTTTTCATTCATTTCAATTCTTCCTTTTCCTTACCTGTATATTGGTACATAAGAAAAATATTTCAGATTGCATTCATAGAATTATTTCAGTGTTTTTATCTTGGATTTGAAATGTCTACACAAAATGAACATGTCTTATTTATACTGTGATATGATTGAGGCATTTTTAATTGTTTTAATTTATTTCTTCTTCAAGGGTGAAATATAAAAATGACTTATTATTTTCTCCCAGTAGAAAAAAATTAAAACATTAGATCCATGGAGAAAGAGTGTAATCAATGGTTAAGATTAGCAATATCTATTGGGGGTGATTATGGCCAGCTAAATCACTCACTTCTTTCCTTTGAATTGTTCAGCTAACAAATCAACCCTCCCAAATATTTTCCAAATATTTAAAATGCAAAATCATTTTACTGTCCATTACCAACTAAAATATTTTTATTTGACACTGAGCATTAATTGATCCAACTAATAAATGTCAATGTCATGCTGGTCAAATCAGAGATATCTAAAAATATACAACTGGTCTTGTGAAACATGGCACAAATAAGGATATCATATTCTTTGATATCTGTTCATTTTATATCTAATTTCCTTTGAATGTATAGTTGGAGATTCCATTTCTACAGAGAATAGATAAAGAAATAAAATGATCTTTGGCATTTCATCCTGCATTCCTGGTCTTATCTTAATACTTGCATATTTAGCCATCCATGATTGGATATCTACCCACTCAGCAATGGCTGGGCCATTTCTCCATACCTTCAATGATTGCAGGACGGTGGGGAGTTAAATGGTTGGGTAACATATTTCTTTGCTGTAGTGGCACAAGTGAGCCAACTTGAATGGATTTATTAATCGCTGATATGATTTTTCAAAGAGACCCCTTCTCTCTACAGACACATTCTGGACTAATAGCTTCTCAGGATGCCTATGGTACACCCCATTGCTAAGATGAAATAATCATATTTCAAACTGCATGTGCCATCCTTTGAAGTCAGCTCATCATATACAGCTGGTGACCTAACAAAAAGATGTAAATTCAAAATCATTTTTCGCAGGATATCAAAATAAGAAAGCTTTGCAAATAGCCAGACCTATGAGAATGTGCTCTTAGGCTGAACAATTTGATGCTGGTGATGAGGTCAAAGAAAATAATTCAATAAAAATGGAAATTAGTGGAGATACTGTTTTCTCAGGGTTCTGCATTGCATTAATCTTGATACTCATCTCTGCACAGTTTGACTCTGGTGTGTTTACTTAATTTGCAAAAACTGAAGAAGATTCCTGTGTGATTTATCAGAAAAATCATTGTCCTAATGCAGTATGTAAATCAAATTTAGTTTTTCACTTTTTAAATTCATTTGATACTTTAAGTGTAGTGGGGGAGAGAATTTTTTTTTAACATAAAAGCCAAAAATCTTGCTTCATCTTCCAATCCCCTTATTTTTTAAAAAAATAAAAGAAAGAAAGAAAGAAAAAATTAAAAAAAAAAAGCATCTCTCAAATCCTTGTTCAACTTTGGCTGCTCAGACCCTTGGCTGGTGACAGTCATCTCTGGGGTCAAGAGTGGAGGACCTCGCGTCGGGCAGGATGCACATGTCCATGTGGGTCGGTTGCGCGTGTGCTTCCTGTTTAGCTGATAGCACTGAAGGCCGGTGTGCAGGAGCATCTGGGTGACTCTGGGTTCAGTCCAGAGCCAAGAGAGGCTGAGTGTTCTCATTCTCTCCCTTCTCCTCATGTTTCAGGGTCCCAGCTTCTACAACGGACTGAGATCTAATGAAGAAGGAGAGAAAAACACATTTACAAACAACTCATGGTGGCAACAATTTTGAAGCCTTGGGTGCATTCTGAATTTCTATTCCCCTCTCTAATCAGAACACTCAAAAGAACTATTTAATTTTTCCCTTTGGGAATCTCTGCATTTCTGCATTTCTACATTTTCCTGCATTTCTACACCATGTTTTTATGGAGAGAAACATTGGAGTCTTGGGATCTTCACAGAAATTCCTTCTGTTGGGGAGAAATGTATACAATAGAAACAATAATAGCATCCTCCCTTAGGGGTGTGAAAATGGAATAAGTTCATAAATGTACAGAACTTCTTAGAATAATGCCAGGTGTATACATAACAAATTTTAGTGTTATTACATGTTATATTGGGGGATCTCAAGACCACCTTTATATTTGATAATTTGATAGGACTCATAAGACACAGCAAAATTGTTACACTAACAGTTATGGTTTATTACAGCAAAAAGATACATTAAAAATCAGCAAAAGTACAAAGGTGCATGGGGTGGAGTCAAAGCGACCAGGTGTAAGCTTCTGGCTGTCTTACGAGTAACATGATATGGACAGAGCTTAAATTTCTCAGTACTGATATTTGACAATATATGCAAGTGTTATCAGGCAAGGAAGCTTCCTGGTTAGTGTCCAGAGTTTTTATTGGGGGGTTGGTGAGTCACATAGGCCTGCAATTCCTGTAACTGACCTTAGCTACTCAATCTTCAGCCTCTGTCCCCCACCTACCTTCCAGAAGATATCAAACGGATACAGTGTTACCTAAAGTTAGGTATACCAAAATTAGGTTTACAGCCATTTGCTGTAAAATCACACGGTTAGCATAAACTATCTGGCAAAGCCTAAAGCCTTAGATGTACAAAGACATTCTTATGAGGCATGCTATTCCAAGGGCTCAGAGGACCCAGTCAAAGTCCAGTCCTGAGACTTTTAGATTGTGCAGGGTTTGGATAACTCAGGTTCGCTGAGCTCACCATTTACTGCGTGTGTGTGTGTGTGTGTGTGTGTGTGTGTGTGTGTGTATATATATATATATATATATAATTTTTACATGTTTATATGAAAATTATGCTCATTTAAATAATCCAATTTAATAATTTGTCAATGTTTCAAATAACTTGGTTTTAGTATGTGAACATCTATTGAACATTTATTGCATGCATATCTTATGATCTTTGTCAGCTGGAAAATAATTTCAGTTTTAATTACTCAAAGATTTTGGAAAGAGATCATTATTACTCCAATATAAAAGGACAAATCATAAATTAAAGATCATTACTATTATTGCAACAATGGTGACAATAGGAGAGTGTTCCATAAATGTTTACTTCAATTTCATGCCAGATGATTTATGTAAATTATCAGTTTTAGTTCTTAGCAACAATTGTGGGAGGCAGGTAATGCTTCTATTTCATAGGAAAGAAAATAAAGGTTCAGAGCATTTCAAGAATTTCTCTAATCTGTACAGCCATTAAGGGGGGCAGAACCTAACTTTACCTTCTTATCTTTTGAATGGTCTTAACATCATATATAAGTTTCTGATGACCCCAAACAAAGTGTTTACAAAGTACATAGAAACATTAAAAATCCAATAAAATTTGGTGTTATATATCCCAAGATCCACAGAATGTTTAGACACAGGGGCAGAGTTGTGACTAATCAGTATAATTGCCTCAAAATAATTGGTTTCTACTATAAATGTAATTTGTCCAAATGACCCAACTTTAGATACCAAGCCCAACCTTTGAGAGTGGAATGGATTCATTTACTGCCTTGATGAGATAGAAGAAGCCTATGTACTAGTTTAGAGCCAGCTCTCTGACATCTTCCCTATGCAATTTTCATTGTTTTAGCTAAGGGCCGTGTGTGTGTTTGTGTGTGTGTGTGTGTGTAGTGTTGATTGATACAAGGAACAGAAAAGCTTAAAATTCAGAAGACATTAAAACAAGCAATAAATATGACAACCCAGGAACACAACTGTCCACATTGGCTACCTCCTTCCAGCACCTTGGACAGCTGCCTAACTATTTTGCCCTGAGGTCCTTGTGAGAATGGAGGGAACTGGTCATCGTTTACTCTTAGAAACTTTGAACCACAATTCTCTTACTCTGTCATGTGGGTTGATTTTATTTTATTACATAGCATGTGAACCACAGGCAGCATTCAAGTTTCATCTATAATTATAGCTGAAGATTCTTCTAGGTCAATCTGGTAGGAGATCCTTAATAAGGGGCCATACACACCTCCTCTTGGACATAGTCAACATGAGAAACCTACTCCCCTATCCCCTTCTGAAGTTTTCCCTTGCATTGAATCCCAATCTTCCTTTCAAAACTTTATGTACTGTTTCTGGCTCTGCTTTGGAACCATCAAATTGTCATCATCCCCTTGTGTCCGTGGGGGATTGGTTTCAGGATCCACATGGATATCAAAATCACAAATGCTCAAGACCCTTATATAAAATGGCATAGTATTTGCATACAACCTATGCACATCCTCTTGCATAAATCATCTGTAGATTACTCATGATACCTATTACAATGTATGTTGCTATGCTGTGTTGTTTAGGAAATGATGACAAGAAAAACTGTTTATAGCTGTTCAGTACAAACAAAACATAAATATGGTGGGCCTAAATATACAGTACACATCAACAGCAATGAAATGTTTTTCCCTGAAAATGCTTTCTGTAGCCAGTCCAATCCATGATATGGAACCCCCAATACAGAAGCCTGATCATCTATACCATCCATTCAGTAGTCCATATAACAGTTCTTTAAATATTTGTCTGTGCCTTCCAGCCATACCACGTCCCTCACAGAAGTTAATCAAATACCTCTTGTGACAAGATCTCTAGACCTTACCACCTCCATACTTTCCTTTCTCTATCAGTTGTATGGATTACCCATTGTAGTCCTGATGTGACCTCAGAGTAGGGTGAAATGATTGCTTCCTTTATTTTTTATTTTGGTACACTTTATTGAGCTTATCTAGAATCATATTAGTCTTGTTGGCACTAATGTGACAAAAACAATGAAAAGCTAACTGTATTTATACATACTCCTGTTCACCCATTTTTCTCCCATCTTGAAGGTGAGTATTAAATTTTATCTTTTAGAATTTGCCTATGTTTTCAACCTATCTCCATTCTTTTGGGTCCTACATTTGTTTATCCATCCAAGTTATTATCTGTGACTTTAATGAGTATTGAGTTTGTGTCTACACTTTCCCTTCCCCTGCTATAGAAAGCATTTATGGAGAAAATCAACAAATTCCCAAATAATGAGTTTTTAATCATCTGTCCACCCTGACTCATGCTAAGAAATTCTTGGGAACATCTGCTATATGCCAAAGACTATGAACAAATGTGTAGAAACCTTCATTCTGTTATGGAAACACTGCTTCAGCTACCCAGCCATAAACTTACAGACAGACTTGCATTCACTGAACACTCACCCTAAATCCAGCAGCTGGGTAGAGGCAGTTTGGGACAGAGAAAGTGTTAATAGCTAAAGAAGGAAACGAAGGAAGTGGAATCTATCATCCACACAGTGACATCACTCACCATCTTTGCTCATGTGACAAATACTCACTCTCCCCTCCACAAGGAGTAAAACTGGGACTTACATTATTTCTTTCAGTGATATACTGTAAATGAACATCTGGAAGACAATCTGTCTTATCTCTGCCAATAATCTTAATACCTTCATTGAATGGTAATTTTATGGTTTGGATGTGAGTTGTCCCCCAAAAGCTCATGTGTGAGACAATGCAAGAAGGTTTGGAGGAAAAATAATCGGGCTATAACCTTAGCCTAATCAGTGAATTGATCCCTGATGGGACTGATGGGATTAACTGAGTTGTAACTGGAGGCAGGTGGGATATTGGGGCATGGCTTTGGGGTAGATATTGTGTATCTAGAGAGTGAAGTCTCTCTCTCTCTCTCTCTCTCTCTCTCCCTCTCTCCCTCTTTTCCTCCCTCCCTCCTTCCCTTCCTTCCTCCCTCCCTCTCTCCCTCTCTCCCCTCCCCCTCTCCTCTGCTTCCTGTTCACCACGTGAGCTGGTTCCCTCTTGCCACACTCCTCAGCCATGATGTTCTTTGCCTCACCTGGAGCCCTAAGGAATGGATCTGGATTCTATGGAATAAGATCTCTGAAACCACGAGTCTTCAAATAAACCTTTCCTCCTTTACAGCTATTCTGGTTGGGTCATTCAGTCACAGTAGCATCAATAGCTGACTAAAACAGTAAGCTAAAAGAGAACAATTCTCAGATGCTGAGCATGAGGAGTCAAACATAACATTTTTATCCTAGTCTATGTTTTTCCTGATTGAGAAAATGACCATAGCCTCTTTAGATTCAACATAATTTGATTTCCTTGGTCACACAATGAGCATTTGATATAAGTAACACATTATATTATAAATATTTTAAATTCACTGGAAAAAGTAGAAAGAAAAATATTGCTTTTCAAATAATCTAATATTTTTAAAAGATGTCAAGAGAAAAACCTTTCTTAAATCTTATCCTTAGTCCATTTGAGTGAGTCAAAATACTCTCTGGGAAAACTAACCAACTGCTGACTGATAAAAATGTCTCCACCATTGTGTCCTTAGTTGCTGAGCCATGGAGAAGCCACTTGCCCTGAGGTTTTGTTGTCTCGTTCACTCATGGTGGTGACCTCTCCATTCAGTGGCTTTGCCTTCTCACAGTGAGTTTAACACTTCTGCTAAAATAAACATTTCTCTTGGGTCCTCTTTCCACATTGAAAGCCAGCTTAACCTTGTGATTTTTGCTATTTCAGCCATCATTATATTAGTGGGGCAGCAGGCAACTCAAAGAAAGTTTTCACTATAGCTTGATAGCCACAGTTTTCCTCGTATCTTTGTCTGTCTGCCTTTCTCTCTCTTTTCTTCCCTGTCTTCTTCTCTACATCCTCCTTTGCCTCCTCCTCTTATCTTTTCATTGGTTTTTCCCCAAATTGGAACTTTATCCACTTTATGTCACTTAACATCTAGAGCTGTAGTTTAATGTCTACTGATTCCAATGATGATTAAATTCCAGAAAGAACAAGATGAATATGAAAAATGTTGGCCATGATCCAAGCCCTTCTGCATAGATCTACAACTGAACTGAGAGTCGTCTTCTCAGGCAGAGGTATATATGCAAAACTTTGTTTGCTGCCTTAACTCAATAGCTAATAATCAGCTGTATTTTGCTTACTTGTGAATTGCATAGCTCATTACCTTCTTGAGCTATATGGACCCCTGAAAGGGGAACAGGATCTCTGTTTTTCAACTTCAGGCATGCACCAGGAGTCATAGGACACCAGGGCCACATGGAGCTTCAAAGGTGGTTCACTTGGGACCTCATTTGAATTATGAGCTACAATTTGTTTTCCAGGGATCAACTGTATCATTACATCAGGAAGGATTCTACAGTACTACTTTTATTTCTTAAAGTCAACAATAGATTGGGCTTTGTAGCAAAGCACAGAATTGTCTAACACCTAGTTGAACCCATAGAAGGACTTCTAAACACAAATAAAGATTTTTTTTTCTTTTAAGAAGGTAAGCTAAGTAATTATATTAAGCATTTTTTTTTTCTTCCAATAACTTCTAGTGTCCAGGAAATCCACACCACTGATTTTGTGGTCTTGTGATGAATATCCCCTCTTCAAGTGTAAAATGAAGATATGAAAAAGCCCACATCATGGGGGTGGGGATAATGGTGTTTAGATCAATTAAGGCACATAAGATATTTAGTTCAGCATCATATGGGTATACATGCAGATAATTTTAGCTCTTATTATTCTCCCCCATTGTTATGGTTTGGATTGTGTATGTCTCTCAAAAGCTCCTGTATTGAAGGCTTGGTCTCCAGCTGAGAGCACTAAATGGTGAGGTGGTGGAAATTTCAGGAGCCCTGTTGGAGGAAGTAGTCATTGGGGAATGCTCTTGGTGGGATATTGGGATCTTGGCACCTTTCTCTCTCCCTTAGCTTCCTGACTGCCATGAGGTAAGCAGCTCCCCACCATATGTTCCAGCCATGATGTACTAACCATGACTTGAAACCAGGAACCAAAATAAACCTGACCTCCTTTTAAGTTCTTTATCCCAAGTATTTTACCACAAAATTGCTGATGAATACACACATTTACACATAATAAAATTAAGGTCCAGGAATATTGAGTTTTGATTTATGAATCTAGTCATGAAGCATGAATTAAGCTCCACGTTCCTGTAGCCCCATTATAAAACTTAACAATAGTTTGTGCTGCCACGTGAAATAATCTGATAGTAACTAAAAGACTAACATTTCCAAATGGATGAAGACATTATTTTAAGAATTCAAAATAAGTAATGAAATTATTCTACAGGAAAACTAACCTTATTATCTTACTTTATATTTTATATAATTTTTAGAAGTAACATAAATTTCCATCTGCTTAACAGTTATTTATGCAGCTTTGAGTGCAGTGTAGTTGTAGTTGCTTTCAACTGTAGAAAGCAATATAGGGTTTCTTTCTTTATAATGTCTTAAATAACACCCTTGATAAGAAGATTAAAGAATATTTGTACGACATATATTCTTCTGTTCAGCTACCAGCCTCTTCATTACCAGAATCATCCTAGCAGGCAACATGATTGTGCTCAGTGAGAACAATTAATGCTTACTGAACCAGATAAATACATTTAAAAATTTTTTAGTAAAAGAGAAGCCTAAGTATTCCTCACATAAAGCAGCAAATCCTTTCCTTTCAAAGTGAACAAATAAACATATAAATTTCCCTCTCCTTTGACAGTACAATTTGCCACCATTTATTGAAGTGAAATATAAGCAATCCAAGGAAAATAAATATTCTGTTTTTGAGGTGAGTCAAACATTCAACTCACAGCTGTTACCTACACATGCACCATAACTCACATTTTAATATATCACGTATTTCTATTAAAATGTGATGGGCTTGGCACCAACTACCAATCTTATAAGAAAGAGGAAACAACCAAGAAAAAAAATATGCATCTTCAAATAGGGAAAAGGCAAGTTTTTTTGATGAAATTGGGATCATATATAAGTAGACCAGAGATGACCTATCCAGTGCAAGGCCTTAATCACAGGTGATCATTGGGGACTTGAAATTGGGACAGACTGAATGGAGATGGTCTGTAAAGGTAATGTACACACAGAGTTTTGAAAACTTGGTATGAAAAGAAAGAATGTAATATGAATATTTCTTTAGCATTAGGGATGTAGCACCCACCTGATATGGGTAAAGCCTTGGTCTGATCTCCAGAATCACATGCACACACAAAAAAGATAAATTGTGTACACACACACATACACACACGTGTGTGTGTATTTCTTTAAATTACATATTGAAATTATATTTTGCATACATTGTGCTAAACTAATCATTAAAATTAATTTCATCTGTTTCTTTGTATTTTGTGATATGGTCATAAGAAAAAGTTATATTTGTGGCTCACATTATGTTTCCACTGGGTAGTGTTGGTTTCAAGCCTAATGTACTCCATTATGCTGTGACTGATTCTAGAATAATCTACTACTCCTCATTGACACATCCATAGTTATTTTAAAGAGTTTCAGTGGACATCAACATCATCTATATCATCTTGTGCCTGTCATCGCTAACATTCCTGAGCCCTTCCACCATACTAACGCATCCAGTTCTCACACTGCCCCCAAAAGCCCCATGTGACAATAGAGTGGATCCTAAGTCTCGCTTGTGGCTTGAATTCTAAGTAGAAACTTGACTAGATTAGATTTCATCCATCTGTTATTTTTTAGATGAGCTTGAAACTTTCTTTAATTTTATCTCTAAATGAAGAAGTATTACTTCAGAAATTAGCAATTGTGCTTATTTCAATTTTTCAAAGTATTTGCTTATGTTATTTCTTTCACCCAAGCTATTATTTCTCTCACTTTTTTTGTTCAGGCTAACTCTGCCATTTGTTCTTGAAAACAGTTCAGCTTCATTTTTAAAAATTCTACAACTCGAACTCCAACTTTAAGCTACTTTGTTTACCAATGATACAGCTGGAAAAAACGTAGCTTTTTCAACCCCTTAGGATTGGTTTCCCTCTTTTGTGAGATTATAGAATTGCTACTGTAACATGTACTGTGATATAATGAAGCTTCCTCTTGACATTTAACTACCCTGAATTAATTATGCATTCTTGATTGAATAAAAAGTGCTTCAGAAATAAATTTATACTAGTTGAAGAAAAATAAGTTCTTTTTGAAAATAGTATAACAATATTAATTTTATGTTATAGCTACTTTTTTTCTGCTATTGTTCATAAACATTCTTGGAGAGGCAGATAAATTGTGTGTGGTGGGGGCGGGGATTACCGAGGATTGAACTCAGGGTCACTCAGAGCCACATCCCCACTCCTATTTTGTATTTCATTTAGAGACAGGGTCTCACTGAATTGCTTAGCACTTTGCTAAAGCTGAGGGTGACTTTGAACTCATGATCCTTTCTGCCCCAGTCTCCTGAGCGCTGGGATTACAGGACTGCATTACCACATCCAGTGAGGCAGATAAATTAATGGAAGAGAACTCAACTAGGAATTAGGAGCCCCTTCTTGTACCCTGTGACACTCTCTGTACAGTGGTAGAGTAAATTACTCAGCTTCTCTGATTCCAAATATAATTATGATCTTGGGCAGAATGACCCTTTTAGCACCAAGTTTTCATGAATGCTGCCAGTCTGGGTTACCATCACCACTTTTTCTTGAAATAATTAAACTTCAGTTTTTAAAATCATACAACTTAAACTTTAGCTAATTTGTCCAAAAAGTCTAACCACCTCTCTACCTGAACATTTGTTTTCATCTCCTTCTAGGAAATCATAGAAATTCTAAAAATGACAGAAGTTGGAAAGATGCAGAAAGACTTTCCTTAAGTTGGTACCTGCTCAGTACATCTAGGTTTCATGAATTTTTTTTAAAAAAATACCTTTAAAAACATTTTCACTTCCAAAAGTTTCTAAGTATTAAATTCAAAGCTTCCCAGTGCTACTTAGTAAGTATTTTCCTGTGACACTGTTAAAACATTTTAGCTTATTTAAAGTATTGCATTGCTGCAGATGCTTTGTCCTCTGGCCACAATTGCCTACTGCAGAGAGTAGCAGACTCTCTTCAGACTGACCTGCAGTCATCCAGATGTGCACAGATATTCTAGTCAGCACTCAGGAACTCTTGTTTGTCAATTCTAAAATCAGCTTGAGACTGTTTTGGGAAAGAATATTTCAAAACACATTTTATCTGGCTATTTTTAGAATTATCATCCATGGAAGAGTTTTCTGTCACTACAGCTGTTCATCATCATCAACCACAGCCATTTATTGAGTACTTCCTATATACCAGCTTCTACACTAACTATTTAGTCTGATTTATCTTTGTTTAATCCTCATAGTAATCTTCCGAAGTGAAAGTTACTAATTCCATTATACAAATCAGGAACCTAAACATTTCAGTTATGGAATTAGAATGGGAACCTAGATCTGACTCTAATCTGCATTCTTAAACACAATGCTGAACTAGACAAGAAATACCTGCAATATGGTTAGAAACTACAAGGCAGAAGCCTATATGTTCTTGTCAATGCATTTAATATTCAAATTCTTATAAATGCATTCCTCTCATTGGTATTAATAAATCCAATAGTTAATATAATCATATATTATTTATAGAACCTTTACTTTAGGCATAGTGAATGAAGTCAGGAAAAAAGCAGATCTTCATTGAGAAACAAAAGTGCTCTAAGAATCAAAGGTTATGGAATTGTATGTTCGTTTCTAGTTAGCAGTCAGATATTTAATAATATATTTAATAATACTTCAAAATCCTTTCTTCCCAATATGCAGCATTCATCCAGCTACCTCAGAACACCCAGGGAGAACAGCAGTCAATTCTGTGAGTTGATTTGAAAAGAGAAAGGGAGCAGATTAGATTAACTGAAAACAGAGCTCAGTTGCCAGAGACCAATCAGCTCAGAAACTTAGAGATACAGAGGCGGGCTGGGGAAAAGGGACAAGGAAGGCCTTGGTGACACTAGCAGCTACAAGCAGATATTATGCTTAATTTACTTAAAAAGGGGTTTATTGTTCCTTATAAAACTATGCATTCCAGCCTGATGAACTCATCTATCTCCATTTTTCATCTATAAAATGAGGATAAATGATTGCCATATTTTCCAGAGCTATGAAAGATAAAAAAATAGAATGAAGTCCTTGAAGCTCTTTGAAGGAGAAATTATTTAAATTAGACATGTTTATCATGTTTCTAACACTTCCCTGAGTATGGTCATTCTGAGCATGAAAAGACTGCCATATCTGATAACAAAGATAGCCCATGTTTATGCACTTGAAGAAAGTGGAAGACCACAAACCGAGAAAATAAGAATTGTAGATTATTTACACACAATAAATTATTCTTAATTTTACTAAGCAATTGAACAAAGAATTCTTTAATAAAGAGTCACTCTGTCACACCTGACTTATGAGAGTATTCAAGGTCAGAGTAGAGTGTGTTGTGATCACATGCTTCATTGGAACCTAAGGTATTTGAGCAAGATCTATGAACCTCTTAGGAGCCCCATCTGTATCTGAACCAGTCCACTCTCTTTTGCAATCACTCAGTATTCTGTGTGCATAGGTTGATTGAGCTTTGAGGATTGGGAGGCACTACTGCATGCATTGTTATGTGAGTTCATGTATTTTGAGATGGTCAGAAGGAGCATTAGATTTATGCATTTCTAGTGTGTAGATGTTTCTGGAGTTTTTTTTTCTATTGCCAATTATAACTTAAATAGCAACACAGAAAATGACTGCAGGTGCTTATACCACCTGCTTTGAATAGAGTCTTTTTTTTTTTTTTTAGAATTAGACTGGCATAAAGAGCTGTCAGTCAGCATTAGAGCATCCCTAATTATCACACTGCTTTGGAAATAGGTGGTTCACACCTCTGTGAAGTTTCTGGGATGGGACTAGATTACAATGTTCTGAAGGAGGTAGAGAAATGCCAGAGGTGTCGTAGTTGAGAAGATGTTGATGACTCAGTTCATGTTCAAGGTGAGTTTGAAAAGGATGGCTAGTGGTCTTGATAAAAACTACCTTTCATGGGTGTGCTTTTTTGTCAAATAAAAGTATGTTAATGGGTCTCCTTTGATATTCTCAGCTTGAGTATCCGTTTTTCTTCCTGAATATCTGTATCTTTCTCAGTGGAAATGGGGATTAGGACAGTGCTGGGGGTGATGGAGGATGTTGCTTTTTAAATTCTCTTAGGTGGAATCAGGGTTGGCAGAATGGGAACAGATACCCAAGACAGGAGCAGTATTTTGAGCAAAGGAAATGCCCAAAGAAGGTGCTCTGTATAAAGCTCTGTGGAATGAAGAAATGAAAGAATGAACGGTTGAATGAGTGAAAGAATGAATGAACACACTGACAATCCAAGAACAGATGTGATAGAGACAGAGCATTTTAACTGGAATGAAGAGAACTGAATTTTAGATATTTTGCTACCCTACTAGGTCAGCGATCTGGGGTAATTCATTTAGGCACTCTTTGCTTCAGTCATTTTATCTATAACATGGGGATAATTATCTATTTTTATCTATGTTAAATCTATTTTTTTTTCTTTTTTTGGTGGGGTTCTTTTTATTTTGTATTTTCTTTCTTGCATATATAAGACAAGCATTTTGCCACTGAGCAACATCCAAGCCCTTAAATCTATTTTTAAAAATGTGTGTGTGTGTGTGTATGTATAAAACTCTCAAAACCTAAATGGCTTTTTTCAAAAATCCTCAGAACAAATGCAAGGAATCTCTAGTTCAGTCCAGAATG
Organism: Marmota marmota marmota; assembly: GCF_001458135.2. Lineage (NCBI taxonomy): Eukaryota > Metazoa > Chordata > Mammalia > Rodentia > Sciuridae > Marmota > Marmota marmota. The sequence continues at coordinate 17,889,356 of NW_026000093.1, forward strand.
TGAAAAGACCACACTTTGAGGCCTTACCACTCCAAGTGTGGGGCACAGTCTGGTACCAATGACTCAGGAGGCTGAGGCAGGAAGATTGCAAGTTCAAAGCCAGCCTTAGCAACTTAGTAAGGCCCTAAGTAACTTAGTGAAACCCTGTCTCAAAATTAAAAATAAAAAAGCCTGGGGAAGTGACTTAGTGGTAGAGTGCCCCTGGGTTTAATCTGCAGTACCAAAAACAGTGTGGCTCAGGCCAGCAGCCTGGGTCCTACTTGGAGTCAGATTGTCAGGGAAATCTACTGAGTCAGAATTTGACTTTAACCAAATCCTAGTGCTTTGTGTGGACATTAATATCATCAACCTTTGCTCTAAAGCCAAGGCTACCTATCTAAACAACCATAATTAGGTGCCTTCATCTTTTAGGTCCCCCTAAAAGGAGATTTCCTTTCCTCACCTCAAACAGAACTGAGAGGATTCACCAGGTATAGCTCATTCAAAAGAAATGCCTAAATTCCAATTCCATTCATTGATTTATTCATGATCTTAAAGAGTTTTAAAAAATAATTTAAAGGCCTAATTTATTATTAAAAAAAAAGCTCTCTGACTAGAAAAGTCCATCTTTTTATCTGGGAAATATTTGGAGGAGAAGCATTTCAGATACTCAAAGTTGGGAAACTAAGGTCATCTTACTTATGTACTTTTCTTTTTCTTTTTCTTTTTCTTTTTCTTTTTTTTTTGGTACTAGGGATTAAACTTGGTACACTCAACCAACAAGCCCTATTTTGTATTGTATTTAGAGACAGGGTCTCACTGAGTTGCTTAGCATCTGGCTTTTGCTGAGGTGGGCTTTGAACTCAGGATCCTCCTGCATCAGCCTCCCGAGCCACTGGGATTACAGGCATGTGCCATGGCACCAGGCTATTTTTCTACTTTTCATTTTGTCCATGTCCATGTTGTGAGCTTGTACTATATGCTAAATGAAGAAGAAAAGTCAGGGGTATCCATGTGGACAAGGACCCACTCTCAGCACCTGTTTATCCTTCATTTAGCAGAGGATTCCAGGATTCAGCAGTGAAATCAATAGCTAAACACAGGCAGGAAACATCCCAAGTGAGTCACAGTTGTGAAAGAATCAATAATTATTTATTAGGCCCTAATGAGTGCTAGGCAGTAGTGTAGGCACTGGTCCACAGGACCTGATCAACCATATAAGCCCCTGTTTACAGAGCTGGTGGGGCTGATGCAGACAAGGAACACAGAAGCAAATGGGAAGCTTGGGAACATCTAAGTGCTGTGAAGCACATGCATCACAGTGCTGAGCTAGGGCCTGGGAAATGGGGGTCCTGCTACTGCAGTGAGGATGAGCTTTCACCAAGATGAGATCCAGCAGTGCTGTTTCATCCGACCAGTTATCCAGCCTCATTCTGTCTTCCACCTGGAGCAAGAACACAGTGTTTGAAGACTTCCATAGCGGCAGAAGAGGAATCATTTAGGTCTCAGGGAGGCCAGAGACTAGCTGCCAGAGACGGCTCTTGTATCAATGCCTATGCCAGGCTATATGAGGGGGGCTTCCTCAGAAACACTGGCTGGGGACAGACTAGGGAATTGGCAGGTTCATAGAGGAACCAGGAATTAAATGTCAGCTGACGAAACTTACTCAATCTGCAAGAAACAGGATGGAGTGCCATTGATGAGAGTAAACTCAATTGCAAGTGTATTGCTTCTATTGTTTGGCTGAACATCAGTGGGGGAACTAAAGACTTAAAAGAAGAGATGTCAGCAGAAATTATTAATTTAGTCATTACTGGGTTACTTACGGCAGGCTGAACCTTGCACTTAACAAAAAGTAAAGCTAACAATAAAGAAAGAGAAGTCAGAGTTTCTATTTAAAAAAAAAAACGAAAAGAATGCACTGTTCCCTTCTTACCACTGACCCACAATTACTTTCTCAACTCCACCATTTTCAACATTGCAACTCATTATTCAACCTCAAAGATGTTTCTTATACATAATTTAAGCTACATAAATGATTACTGTGATTCAGTTAAATCTTTGTTTTACTTTGATTCAAATTAAAGGGACTTTAATGACCGAGGGTGTAGCTCAGCAGTAGCGTACTTGCCTAGCTTATACAAAGTCCAGGGTTCCATTTCCAGCACCACAAAAAAATGCATAAAGATAATTTATTTCAAATTAAAAGGTTATTTTCAAAGTAATATAAGAGTCAGGTTTAAAAATAATCCATCTAGGGCTGGGGTTGTGGCTCAGTGGTAAAGCACTTGCCTAGCATGTGTGAGGCACTGGGTTCGATTCTCAGCACTGCATATAAATAAATGAATAAAATAAAGGTTCACCAACATCTAAAAAAAATTTTAACAAAATAATCCATCTAGGTCAGTAGCCTGAACTATGACTTTTGTCAAACACCAGAAACTTTATAGGGGTATAAATACCCAAGTTAGGTGAGTTGTTATGAGAATATAATATTTATATTATACCCTATTTGTTTGTTCACTTATTCTTCATTCAAGGAATAAGTATTGGACATTTGTTTCTGGCTTGCCTCTGATCTAGGCAAGAGAAAAAAAAAAACTAAGTAGAAAACAAATAAAAACAAACTACTGGTCTCCATTGAGTCCCCTTTTCCAAAACTGAGCTTTCTGTCTTTGTGTTCTTGTTCCCATCCCTTCTGGACAACTTGGAGTCATTATTTCACTCTGTAACCTCTTTCTTACATGCCAAATTGCAGAGCTAGAGCTCAGGGTGATGAACTCTTGTGCATTTTCCATTAAATCATGTTGGTGGGAAACTGGTCATCACTCAGCCCTCATGGGTCAACACCTAGGTCTCCTTATATGCATGAGGCACCACCTACCTTCACTTCCTTTCATATAAATGGAGATTGCATGATAAAGCACTTCAGTCTTCCTCTTGGCTATATACAGAGCTCCTTCAATCAAAATCACACCCCTTGATGACCCCAACAATATTATGGTCCTGCCAGCTACAGGAGGAGTGATAGCACCTGAGATTACACTGCCCAGGTCACTGTAAACTAATTATCACCGCTCCCACCAGCCCTCAAAACTGTCTTCTTTCTTCTATGTTTCTGCCAAAGCAATTTCTAGCTTTTCCTGATTCTCCATAAATTTCAGCCCACGTACCTCTGTACCATCTTTCCTAAAATACCTCCTGCACACTACTCTAATCTCACTCTCAGAACTTGCCCTACTTCTCTGGGGAAATGGAAGCCAATAGACCAGGGGATCTCCCTAGTTTCAGAGCGTCTCGTGTCCAAGTGTCTGGTTATTGTGAAGGCAACTGTCTCCTCTGGGAAAAGCAGAAACCTCCTCCACTCTGTCTCTGGATCCCAAACCAACTTGCCTGCTTTGGGGTAACTGTTATTCCTTCTTCTGTTTCTTCAATTTATCCCTCTTTACTGAATCATGGCTATTGGATTTGAAATAGATCCAGTCTTCTGATTTTCCATAAAATAAGAAGAAGATGAAGGAGATAAAGACAAAAACAATTTTTGAAGAAAAACAATACAAAAATAATTAAAACCTCTGGATCCTCATATACCTCTTCAGATACAAATAAACCCTCCACCTTCACTTCCAAACTTCACAAATGAAATTATATTCTTTTTCTCTGACCTTTGTCCCCATCTACTTTGGAGTCTTTGCATTCATAGGTCCACTCAGGTGACTCCATCACAGCTCTTGTTAGGGCTACCAAGGACATTCAAGTCATGATGTCTTATGTGTGCCTTCCAATCTTCTTATTGCCATTTCAGAAGCAGTCAATAAAGTTAACCATTCCGTTCTTCTTGACTCTCTTCCCCTTTCCATTTGACTTCTGAATACCACATTTGGTTTAACTTCTACAATTCCAAATGACCCTTGATGTCCTGTGCTTTATGAACTTCAATATGTGATTTCCTAGCAACTCAGACACCCCTAAGCACCCACTATTTTATTTTCATTCTACAAGCTCTCCCCGTAGCCCCTCCCCCATCCATCCCCATGTCTTGAATTCCCTTCTGTATACTTGCAAATCTCTAATTTATGTCTAGTCTAAAATTTTCTTTTGAGCCTTAGAACTACATATCTAACAGTCCACATGACTACATATCTGGATATCACACAAAGCTCTCACACTAACTATGTCCAAACATAAATTCATAATTTTCTTCCCAATTAGTACATCCTGGGAAATAGTAGTATTCATGCAGTTACACATGCCTGAGACTTTTGGGTATTCCAGAAACTCCTTTGTTTCCCTATCTACTTGATCATCGAGTCTTGTTGGTTTTACCCACTGAGTATCTCTGAGTCCATCTTTTGCTATCTTCATGCTCACTATCCCAATCCAAGCTACCAAGACCTCTCACCTGCACTACTGCAATAGCCACAGATATTCTCCCCACACTCTTCCTTCCTCCAAGCCATTCTCCTCACGACAGAGTGAGCTTTTTATTCAACCTATGTTTCCATCTCTTTCCTCTGTTTAAAACCTTTCTGCCACTTCCTATTGTTCCTAGGATAAAGTCCAATAGACTTACCATGCCCTACACAACCCTGCATGTCAAGCTCTTAAATACTTTCCCAACTATTCTCCCCCATGCGTTCTGCTCACCAACTCCTTTGGTCTTGTTTTGTTTTATTCTAATTTTGTTTTGCATTGAATTATGATGTCATTAATTATAGGATATGTTCTGATTCTAGAGATTTTTAATGTGAAAAAAAAATGCATGTCATAATTAGTAAAACATTGTAATCCCTGGAACTGTCCCTGGCCTTTGTACATGTAGGGTATTTGTTCCCATTCCTCCCCTTTTGCCTGGGAAACTCTCTTTATTATCCTTCAACTCTTAACCGAGACTTTCTCAGGGAAGTCCTTCCTGACCAACTTTTCTCCTAAGACTGGATTAAAATCCCCATCATGTAGCCTCATGATACACTATAATTATTCAAAGCACTTTGGTGGACCTGAGATAGCTTTCTGTACAGTAATGTGATTAAAGTTGTCTTCTTCATAGATCACAGAGACATGCAGGAGCTGACAGCCCTGTTTACAGCTCCATCCTCAGCTGCTAATATTTGCCCTTCATTTAATCCCTCAGCACAAGAATAAGGTTGATCTATTATTATACCCTTTAGAGAGTAGAAGGCAAGTCATGGATAGATAGCTACACAGGTGTGTAATCAGCTTTCCATCGTTGTGATAAATAAATAAGAAAAAGAACTTAAGGTTGGAAAGATTTATTTTGACTCACAGTGTCAGAGGTTTCAGTTATGGTTGGCTGGCTCCATTACTATGGGCCTGTGGGGAGGTGGAGCATCATGGTGGAAGCCTTTGGCAGAGGTAAGCTGCTCAGCTCATGGCAGGGTAAAGTATAATAGGGTGGGGGCAGGGAAAAGTATACCCTTCCAGAGTGCATCCCCAGTGGTGTACTTCCTACTGCTAGGCCACAACTCCTGCAGTTTTCCATCACCTCCCAATAATGCCATCAAATTATGAATCCATCAGTAAATTAATCCACTGAGGGAGTCAGAGTCCTCGTGATATAATCATTTCCCAAATGCCTCATCTCAAAACATTTCAATTCAGGGAACCAGGCTTTCAACACATGAGACTTTGGGGGACATTTCAGATCTAAACCAAAACATCAGGTCATACAACTACTCATTGGAACTCATGCAATCTGATTTCAAATCCTGTTGTCTTAATAGCCTTCTATCCTATATTGTATTTTGGCACCTAGTAGACACTCAATGAGTGAATTAATTAAAATGTACAAAGATGAAGATGCTGTAAATGTTAATTGAAATCCAGAAAATGAGAGAAATAATGCTGAGGAGATGGTAATAGATAGCAATAGATAATCTGGTTTTGGATATTATATATAACTTTAATATCTCGGGCAACCTATGTAGCAATATGAATTAGGAATCAAAAACATTCAGAATTGAATACATTTCTGTGTGATTAGTGCATATCACAAAGAGGAATGGGTAGTAATGGATAATATTAGAGAGACAATTTCAAATCCTAGTCAAACATTTATGACAACAATCATGTTTCTGTCTTATCCTTCCTTTTCACTCTACAAAACAGAGTATTCCCAATAGCATTTATTGTCACACAACTTTGGCTTTCCTTCATCCTTCTTTCTGCTTCCCTTCCTTCCTCACTTCCTTTTGCCCCCCTCCATCTCTCCATTCCCAGATAGACCCAGAGCACCTGTTGTATACTAAGGGATACGTGAAGCACAAGATGCACAACAGTGTATCCTGTAGAGCATATAACTTGTAGAAGGGAGATTAGATCCATAAGAAAACCAACAAATACATAACTATAGTATTGTGGTCTCTATTGAGAAGGAAATAAGAGTTTGCTAATATAGAATAGCAGGGTGGCATGGGAAGGGCTCATGAGTATGGGGAGGGTGAAGAACTCCCTTCAGGCATGTAACCACGTTACATAGACCAGACCTGATGGATGAGAATTCAGCTATTATTGAGAGAGGAGCATCCTAGAGCAGGAAAGTTCTGGAGTAGGGAATAGCCCAGTACACAGAGGGAATGACCAGGACTGAACACACTAGGGAGTGGCTTGGGGTCAAGATGAGCAGCCTCCAGATGATGAAGGAGGCCAATGGGAAGCCTTTGGGTGGTGTTAAGCAGAGGAGAGGCATCATTGTGTCTCCAAAGACCACAGTCAAGATTAATAAATTAGATGAGAGGGTTAGGGAGGAAGGAAAAACACTTAGACCAATAATGATGGAATTGTCATCCAGAACAGAGGGCAAGCTCAGTCTGAGACAGAGTGGGAAACAAGGTCTTCCATGAGGGCAGGGCCTTCTTGGCAGATGGGAAAAAGATAGAGAGGGGTGCTGTTCACCAATAATTCTCTTTGCTTGGCTTTCCTTCTGTGCTCTGCACCCACTGTGCCTGGCCACATTCTGGGTACAGGGCTCCAAGGGTACAGATTATATTGGATCCATGCATAAATTAATGCAAAGAAGAGGGAAATGGCCAATTTTATTGGCCAGTCTGACTTCTGGCCAGGAATCCAGGGCATTGCCTTTTGAGTCACTGCACCTCCTCATTGCCTGTTTCTCTATTAGGGGTTGGATATTTTTATTTTAAGTGACAAACTTTCATTTAGAAGGAAAGAAAATCTAGAACAAAATAGAAATTCTTATGCATTAATGATGGGAAGGAAAGTGCAGTAATATTTTTTCTATTGTTTTTCTATAGTGCTCTGCAGTTTACATTCTCATTCTGTTGCCGTTCGACTCTTAACAGGAGCCTCCCAAGGTCATGCAGATCTTCATATCTATTTAAGGTCAAGGAAGCTGAGGTCAAGTGAGGGGAAGTGACTTGCCCAAGGTCATCTAGCTAAAGAAGCCAGTGAAAAGAAGTGATCATACTGTAAAAAAAGGAAAATAAAAGTGTAACCATAACCTCAAAGTCACAAAGCTGAAGCATGCACCTAGGACTCAGCTTGATGAGCCCAAAGCTAAGTGAGGGGTTTTACTGGTCCCTATTACCATAATAACAGGAAACCAGAGAGGCACATTCTAAGTGAGGCTACAAAGGAGTTTCAAATGAAATACTCATCATTCATTTCTCTGATATAGAAATTCACATTCTGTAGTTTGAACATGTTAAACTAAAATGACATCTACTACAAAGTCTGGCTAACACTAAAAAGGAACTAGAACTCTACATTCCAGTTGCACACTGTTTTGAAGCATGACATTGCAGAGATTTTTACCATAAACTATAAATGTTTCTTTTTCCTCCACGTGATCATTATAAGCTTATAGGAGAGGTTCATTGCTAGCTGGATGTTAGGGACAAACAGCATCAGACTAATTGGAATCAGGTAAAGTGTTTGTTTACTAATAGCAATGTGTCACAAGAAATAAATATGCCTTGTCTTTCTTGCCTAGGCGATATCTCCTTTTCCAAGTAATTGCCTCTGAGCATGGTGCATCAGCACGTAAGAATCTTCAGAGCATGCAGTGTGAGTAATCACAGTTTGCTTTGCAAACTCTACCCAAGCAGTTCACCCACATCTGTTCATTTCCCTCTAACTCAAGCCTAATTCTTTACTTTGCCAATAGCTTAGAAATCCTTATCTCATATTTGTCCCTGTCATTCTTTAAAGACAAGAGAAAGCATGGCCCTCTACACATGATTTTAACTAGCCCCATTCATTTTCTTATCAACTAAATTCATCATATAGATTTTCTTTCACTCCACTGTTCCATAGTTAGAGAGGATGTGCTTATAAGGAGATGGTCCCCTTTATTTCTGCCTCAGAAGAGAAGACTGTATAAAAACAGTATATCTTGTCTCAGCCAGATGAACCCGTAACAGTGAGGCTATGTGGCTCTTTTTCTTCATTCTTTAAGAATGGTTAAATTCCTGTTGCATGCATGGAACATTCCAGCATCCACTAAGTGACATGAAACACCAGGCAATTTATGGCTTACCTTAGAAGTCTCTGCTTCTAGAGACTTCATCTCAGTGACAACATCTCAGTCATTAGCAACCTGAATAGCAGTGACACACCAAAACCTCTTCAATGCTGTTTGAGGTGGGTGCCAAACACCTTACAATTTAGAGAACAGTAGAAACTGTGTGTTGTTCATTAAGAAACTGTATACTATATAGTGTTATTGAACCTAATAATCACATGGAAAATCTGTTCCCCAGCCACACAGTACAATGGCATCCTTCCCCTGGCTGCTCAGAAGACAAGGGTCCTCCTGTTCTCAATACAGCAGGCCCTCATTCTTCTCATATGGGTGGTATTTCACAACGATATATTACCTCTGCCGGAAAAGAATCGTTATCCTGCAAATGTACAAATTCACCCAATAAAAGGTGGACTACATGTTGAAAGATCACCCAAGTCATGGCCAATGCTACTGACAGCTGAAAACAGTTAAATTGACTTCTACCACCTGGGGAAGGGCCCAAACAGAACAACACTGCTGGGAGTTTCCTCTGGCTCAAAACTTTGAATTTAATTCAACATTCTCTTCCCCTCCTGCCCCCCCTCAAAAAAATCAGATGGTTCACAATATGTTTATGATATCTTTTCATTTCTTCCACATGGAATCGAGAAGAGGCATTTTAGGGAATATGAGAACGAAGTTTTTCAACCAAATACATCAAAAGTGGAGTTTTTAATGGCAGAGCCAGCCAAGTCCCCAAGGCAGTAGCTCTCACTAAAATGCTAGGATGGATAGCTTCTCTGAAATTGGTGGGTGCTCTGTACTGTTCTAACTGGGGAGGCAGCTAGTCTTCCAGTCTTTTTTCTCTATGGATAGTTTTCTGAGTCTGAGACATAATAACTTTCTGTTACTATGGCAAATACCTAAGATTATCAACTTTTAAGGAGAAAAGCTATATTTTGGCTCATGCTTTCAGTAGTTCCAGTCCATGATCAGTTTTGTCCCATGTCTTTCAGGCCTATAGTAAGGCAGCAGCCCATGATGGAACAAAACTGCTCCCTCAAGGCCAGCAAGTGAAAGAAAGAGGAAGAGACCAGAGTCCCCCAATCCTCTTTGAGAGCACAATTCCAATTACCTACAACTTCCTATTAAACCCACCTCTGAAAATTCCTCCACCTTCCAACAGCATCGAGCAAGAGAACAAGCCTCTAACTCACAGCCTTTGTGTGTGTTGGACAAAACCACAGCAGGATTTCTGTTAAGTTCTTATGGTTCAACTTTGTCTATGACCAGGCTGCACCCAGAACTTACCTTGGGATTCTGAGAAATTATAAGAATTGCATTTTGACTTTATGTGTGTAGCATTATCCTAGTTTTTTTTTTAAAGCCTGGGAACAAACATTACTAAATATAAACACACACCAGAGACGTCAGAGTCATGGCCATGTCATGTCAACTCAGGACACCAAGACAGAGTTAAGAACCAAAATGTTGTGCCTGTGTTTTGGGCTTAGGTGGTGCAATGTTGTCACTTTTTTTCATTGAGGTCTTTTGCTGACCCTGGTCTTTCAATTATATGAGAGATGGAGCCTGTGATCTCATCCTAGAGAAATGCTCATCAAATGGTTGTCGAGTGGAAGTGGACAGGGTGGGTATGGCCATTGCACTCTGCCTTGTATTCTACGCTCATGAGAGCACCTCTGCAGGAATCTTTCAAGTCAGTCTGGCTCTGCATTTCTTTTTTTTTTTTTTTTAATTTTTTATTGTTGGTTGTTCAAAAACATTACATAGATCTTGATATATCATATTTCACACTTTGATTCAAGTGGGTTATGAGCTCCCATTTTTACCCCATATACAGATTGCAGAATCACATCAGTTACACATCCATTGATTTACATATTGCCATACTAGTGTCTGTTGTGTTCTGCTGCCTTTCCTATCCTCTACTATCCCCCCTCCCCTCCCCTCCCCTCCCCTCTTCTCTCTCTGCCCCCTCTACTAACATTCATTTGTCCCCCTTGTATTATTTTTCCCTTTCCCCTCACTTCCTCTTGTATGTACTTTTGTATAACTCTGAGGGTCTCCTTCCATTTCCATGCAATTTCCCTTCTCTCTCCCTTTCCCTCCCACCTCTCATCCCTGTTTAATGTTAATCTTCTTCTCATGCTCTTCGACCCTACTCTGTTCTTAGTTACTCTCCTTATATCAAAGAAGACATTTGGCATTTGTTTTTTAGGGATTGGCTAGCTTCACTTAGCATAATCTGCTCTAATGCCATCCATTTCCCTGTAAATTCTATGATTTTGTCATTTTTTAATGCAGAGTAATACTCCATTGTGTATAAATGCCACATTTTTTTTATCCATTCGTCTATTGAAGGGCATCTAGGTTGGTTCCACAGTCTTGCTATTGTGAATTGTGCTGCTATGAACATCGATGTAGCAGTGTCCCTGTAGCATGCTCTTTTTAGGTCTTTAGGGAATAGACC
>NW_026000093.1:17900760-17911125 GCF_001458135.2 Marmota marmota marmota
TACTAGCCTGTGTCTCTTAATTGGTGAGTTTAAGCCATTAACATTTAGGGTTATTATTGAGATATGGGTTGTTGTTCCAGCCATATTTGTTTATTTATGTTACTAAACATGGTTTGTTTTCCTCTTTGAATATTTTTCCCCCCTTTACTGTCCTACCTCCCACTGTTGGTTTTCATTGTTATTTTCCATTTCCTCTTCCTGTAATTGGCTCTGCATTTCTTCAAACTGTTTCTGGCTTGGGAAGCTGGAGCAATTGGGCTACAGGTAACAGAATTAGGGTCCAGTCAGCTCATGTGCTGCACAAGAGAAGTAAAAATGTCGCATTGTGGTTACTTCCAGGCTTCTGAGAAAGAGCCATGGCTTCACAGTTAAAAGATTTGGGCTTTCTCTTTCAGTGCTGAAACATGAATATTTATTTGGGAAGTTCATGAATTGAATGAGGCTGCAATACGAGATAGTACATTAAAAAAAGAAAAAATTCTTCCTTGTATAACAGGCCTACCAGATTGAGCCCAGATTGAAATGCAGATGCTTCTGAGCATACCAGGAAAGGGGCTCCAGGAAACAAGGAGGATGAAAATCATTAAGGCTCAGCCCAGTTGGATTTCCATGAACCTAAATCAGCTTCCTGACTTTCCATTTCAATCACTGGATCAGTGCTTTCCAGAAATCTCTAGGAGACAAGTGCACCGTAAAATGCTCACAACTAGTCTACCCGGAAGAAATTTTAGGACAAAATAGGTTTATTGATAGAGTGCTTTTTTCCTGCAGGACTTCTTAGAACTTTGGCTATGACAATTAGAGGAAGAAAAATATTTTTTGAACCTTAGAACCGGTATAAAAAGCAACTCTTTGCACCACATAATTATTTTTTTTGGACTAAAAATATTAAATATGTATGAAACATATGTCATGTGCAAGAAGAAGCTAGTGGTGTGATTACCCAGAAAAATACCCAAACCTAAAGTCAGGAGGCTTCAACTTTAATCCCAGCTATTTCATATAGGTAGTAATGAGCAAAAGGATTAAGCAGATGTTTTTAAAACATTATTAATATTTCATAAAACTTTATGGAAATTTCACATGTACTATTATGATTTGGATATGAGGTGTCCCCCCAAATCTCCTACTAATTACTAATTCAGAAGTAGTCAGAGGTGAAATGATTAGATTAAGAGAGCCGTAAGCTAATCTGTTCATCCTAGTGTGAATGGGCTGACTTGGGTGTAACTGAAGGCAGGTGGGGTATGGATGGAGGATTGGGTTACTGCGGGCTTACCTTGGACGGGATCATCTTCCCTGCAGTCCCTAAACCTTGCTTTCTCTGCATTTTGGCTACCTTAAACACAGCAGCTTCCCTCTCCCACACCCTTCTGCCATGATGTTCTGTCTCACTTGGACCCAGAGCAATGGAGTTGGCCCATCATGGACCAAATATTTGAAATCAAGAGCCAAAATAAACTTTCACTCCTCTAAGTTGTTCTTGTCAGGTACTTTGGTTACAGAAAGAAAAACCTAACTAACACATGTACCAGCTATGACACTGAATCTTTAGTATTAAGAAACTTTATTTTTATTGAAATTAAAACCCTTATGATCATTTTGTGAAATAACAATGATTACATCATAGAAACAAGAATTCCTGGTTACTTAATGACCTTTGAATACAACATCCTTATTAGGCAACACTTTTTTACATGCTTGCGTGTGCACATACACACACACACACCACACACACACACACACATCACATATACATCATTTGGGGACAACAGAAGAGGTCTGTAGTGGTAGAAATTCTGATAACACTTAAGTGACTCCCACTAGATTTAAAATTTCATAAATTCTGATAATAAAGAGAATAACAAAATGTATTTTTATGTAAAATTTTTATAAATAATATTCATTCTGCATATAAATGCTGTCTTCAGCAGTACAATCGAGAGGACCATACTCAAGGTCAATGAAAGGGATGGAGCAAAACACATGTTTTCTTTCCCTTCCAGCCCTGGAGGAACAACCTGCCATTCTGACACAGTGGGGACTTAATCTAGTCACCACCTCTAATTAAGGAAACCAACTCCTCCGTATCTGGACTAATCCTATTTAGTTGAGGATTGTTCCTTACCCCTTCACTGGGATGACCACACTCCCCAGCCCTGGAAAATCAGATGCACTTTCTCCCTGGTGACAGGTTCAGAGGCAGCACAGAGCTTGGTGTTCAGAATCCTTCCTTTATTTTTGCCCAGAAATACAATAATAGGAAGTTCGAGGCTGCTTTTACTTAAAGCACTGACTCAATGTCAAATACATCATTAAAAGTGGGATAAAAGCTTGGCAACTTGACCTTTATTTTGTATTTGACTCCTTTCTACCTTAAACTTTGGGCCAGAGTCTTTTTCAGCTCTGTATGTAGTCATGTTGATCATTTAAGACATGTTCATTTAAAACTGGTAATCCCATCCCTTCAAGGGTGGAGTTGCCAAGAATAAATAAGGTCTTTTTAAGATTTACAAGACATCACAATCAACAGATCGTCGACTGCCAGCTTTTAGAACATACTGTTTCAGAACCCTGGCAAGGTGCCTGGAAGTCTCCAGCCATCATTACCCTAAACTAATATCTTGCCTTTCTGACTTGTCCTTTTCTCTGAATTATTCTCTCTTGCATTCATTTTGGATTCCAAGAAAAATAATTCAGATGGATCAACAAATTGCGATAGTTAAAACTACCCACCAGGCAGCAGCAACTTTCATATTGATGACAAGGCCCCCCATGGTCATCCCGAGACAATGAACAAACAGACCACTTTGAGCAAGACCTCTTAACTATGCGCACTTTTGGCCCCACTTCTCTATTTAATCTGGGAACTCTAGCCAGCCCCAGAGGATAAGGATGAGGACACATGTCCTCCTTGTCTTTCCAGTATAGCTGTACTGAATAAATTTCTTTCCTATTTTGCCATTACATTTTCCATTTGATTTGGGGGAAGAGTGGCCAGACCTGGTCTGTTGGGATTTCCTGAAGTCAGGACCCCCTCTGGCCAGAACCTCTGGTAACCATACCAAGAAAGATATTCTTTATTTCCTTGAGATCACAATTCCATTGTCAATAGCTGTGCTCAGGTCTGTCAAAGTTCAGAAGAAATGAACAAAACAATGAAATAAAGCCCCTGAGGGCAATTTGTAATCTCCAACATGCTTCAAGAGCACCTATTACAACCTTCTCTTCTGAGTGTTGCTTGTAAATCAGGTAACTCCAAACTCCCCACCTCTGGACCAAATGTTTGCATTTAGATGGCTCCAATTCCAGGAGGTAGTAAGATCTTTACTCTGAATCCAAGTGATAGGATAAAACCTACATATTTATCACCAATGATTTCTAAATACAAATATATTTGTGTACATATGTAGATACGTAAATGCATGTGTATGTCTGTGTGTGTGTGTGTATATATATATATATATATATATATATATATATATATATATATATATATATATATATATATTTAAAAATCTCCGCAAAATGGCTAATCACTAACCAGTAGTGATTATTCTGGGTGTGTACTTGTCTTTAATAATATTATAGTCATTTTAATTTATTTTATCAGTAATAAAGGCTATAGCCAGAAACTAATTAAAAACATTGCATAATAACTAAAGGAGATGTCACAAAATCTATATACTGATTTAAAAAAAAAATCATCCACCTAATTCATGGAAAGGAAGTTTTGAGCTTACTAAGCCTGAAACAGGACTGTTGTTTCCCAACATAGAATCATCTTCTCCTCCTTCGTATTCCACAAGTGTTCGTTTTGTTTGGGCGCCATCCTTCCCATGTAAGACAGAGGCAAAGGCCTTGTCTGGAATTCTCCAATTGTGCTGGACATAGTGGAGAGAACCTGGGTTCTTGTGGTCATCCCGAAGTCATTGGCAAAGCAGTTCTGCAGCCACTTTAATTTGACACATCCCATTATGTGAAATAAGACATTTTTATTTAAAGCAGTTCATTTCAGGTTCTCTCTTCTTTGCAAAAATAATAATCATCATATTTATAACTGATACAAAGCTTACTTACTGTTCTCTATTGGACAATTTTAACACATTTGGCTACCTATTCTCCAAGTCTAAAACAGTCAAATAATGAATCAGATAGGAGGAAAAGGGATGCTTCACACATTCACCAGCAAGACCAGCAAAAAGACCCACCAATAGCCCAGGAGCAAGGAAATGGAAGAAATAAAAAACAGAAATAAGAAGTTAAACATACAGAACTCTACTTCATTTAATACTGAAGTATGGAATGCCACATACCTCAATAGCCCACCTGGTTGTCTTTGGATTTAAGAGAAGAATGATATTGAAATAACCTATTTAGAGAAATTTCCATCTAAACTAACATTTTTTTTTTTAATTCTGCTTAAGGGTTGAGCCACAATTATTGAAGAGAGGAAAAAAAAAAAGAGCTTATTAGAACCACTCATTTGCTGAGAGTAACAGGGATCTGGGATTTTATTCTACAGGTGTACCAAAAAGCATTGTTTGAGAGAGCCACTTGGAACTCAGTAGTCATTTGTGATTAGTACCCAAGGACAGTCTACAAAATCCATTTGACTCCAAGTGGATCTGAAGCATGCTGGGAACTATGGCACAAGTTTGGAGGATATGCAGTCTGTGTTAACTGGAAATCACAGTGCTGTTTCAACATCATCTGCCTCAGAGTAATGAGGCCCTTTCTAATTTGGCCAGGCAGCAGGGAACATCTCACCCCATAAACTGCCTGTGTATGCTTGGACACTGCAAACCAAGGCTGCCTGACTATGCTGGGGAACAGAACAGTCTACCAGGTGAAAAACCAGGAGAAGTTCCCTTAAAGTTCTTCCCTAGTTCTCTTTTCAATTTTCCTACATTCCCATGAGTTTCAAGGGCCTCTAAAAGATGCTCTGAATGGTGGCTATTCTCTTCCTCCTACAGTGTGAAGCCTGATGGCAGATGCATACCAATAGATAAGGAGATTCCTTTTCACTGCTGCCTCTGCCCATCTCCTGTGGCTGCCAGAAATCCCTAGAGGAGGGTTTAAGGTTGCAACACAAAGAGCAACAGGAGTGGACAGGACACCCTTATAGCATTGGTGGGGGAAAGGAGATGTGTGCACAATTGCTAGCTTCTCTAGTTAGGTGGTCTTGGATTTTGAGTCCCGCATGTAAAGGGATGCACTTGTCCTCCAAACTGCAGACCAGCCACAACTTCCTTCATGACATCTCCCCTGAGAGTCTTCCTGGCTGAAATTAACAATGCTTCCTTGGAACGTGGTGGCAGGTTCTCACTTCTCCTCTCTGTTCCTGCTATAGTTATTTGTGAATGTCTTCTCTTCTGCACTAGAATACAAGCGCCCTGTTACAGTCTGAATATGAAGTATACCCCCAAACTCCTCTTAATGCAGGAATATTCAGAGGTGAAAATGTTAGATGAGGAGGGCTATAACCTAACCACTACATCCTAGTCTGAATGGACTGACTTGGTGGTAACTGTAGGCAGGTCTGCTGAGGCTGGAGCAGGTGGGTCACTGGGGACATGCCCTGAAGGGTATATCTTCTCTGAAGCCCCCTCCCCACTTCTTTCTCTCTGCTTCCTGACCCTGTTAAATGAACTGAGCAGCCTTCCTCCACTGGGCCCTTCCTCCTGAAGTGCAGCCACACCTTAGGCCAGAGCCATGAAGTTGGCCATGTGGGGACTGAGATCTCTGAAATCAGAAGCCCCAAATAAACTTGCCCTTCCCTAAGTTGCTCTTGTGGGGTATTTTGGTCACAGTGATGCAAAAGCTAGCCGAACACTCCCATAAACACGATCCACTGGAATCTTGTTAAAGACAAGGGGAACCAGCCCTTTCCCCCTGGATGCAGAACCGAAGCAGATCAGGGACTCCGCCACCACCTAAGAGACTCCCAACCATACCTGTAATAATTCAACTTCTCCAGGGACCCTCCCATCGCCATAATTTGGTTCCTTGTCAGCAGGATTTCTGCAGAGAGCCTTGTGGTTTGAAGCTTTTCGTTTCTTGGAAATGCCAGGTTTGCATACAAAAGGTGTGACAGAGTCTATCTCAAGCTTGTTGCTGTACAAAAGGTACTATCTCTGTTTTCTTGGTAAAAACTTGTAAAACCTCTTTCTAGCCTAAGAATGTGGGACAAAGAGTAACTGTTAAGTTCCCACCTGCTGGGTATAAAGTTCAAAGCATTTCCAGACTCTAAGTCCAGAGATTTTTAGGCTTTAGCACCTCTGAACCACTATAGTTTAAATAAACCTGCTTCCTAAAAATTCCTCCAGTGCCCAGCCTCATCTTTCCAACATGAGAAAAACTGGTTGAAGCAATTGGTCGAGTGTACCAAGGATGTGCTTTGGAGGTAACAGCTTTCACTCGTCATTTTCATTCACATATTTAACAAGCATGTACAGGTGTCTGCTCTGTGTATTAGACACAGTGTCTATTGTATATTAGACACTGAGTTCTATTCACTTTACTCCTTTCTTGGGAAGGGGTAAAGTGAATAGAAGTTGGACAATGCCTTCTCCCTCCATAATTCATGACCTGATAATGAAAGCTGTCACTTCCTTTGACCCTCAACATCAAATCAAAGGTAGAATTTGAAGTCAGGACAGGTACAGTCGCTCAAAAGGAGGTAGTGCTGTGACTAGACTCTGTGGAAAGAATGTCAAATTCCTATTCTAGGCCACTTGACTTTGGAAGTTCAAACATACATGAAAATATAATAGTCTTATGCAAGCATCTCTAGAGATATGTGGGGACAGGATCTGTGGGGTGTCACTTTTCCCCATCAATGGAGATTGGGGGAGAAACAATAGAAAGTACATGGAAGACCAGGCAACATGCTTTATCTTAGAGTGGACATGAACCCAGAGCCCAGAGCCAGCCTGCAAAAGTCTGAATCCCAGCTTGGTCATTTACTTGCTGTGTGACCTTGCATAGGTGAGTAACATTTCTGAGTCTGTTTTCTTGTGTGTGAAATGGGGATAATAATAGTACCTTGTGGTGAGGATTAAGAATTATTCAAGGTTAAAGGGCCCAGAACAGTGAGTTGTTTCCATTATTCCATCGTCTGGAATGAGAACAGGTTAGGACTGGGAATGGACAATGTCACAAGCAAACTCTCTGCCACTGTAACCAACAGTTCACGGAGAATGTTCGTGCATTACTTTGGGACTAAATTAATTTCCAGATCCCTCCCATCCCAACAGAGAGCCTCTCACATACTTGAGTATAATATTTGTGTAATATTCACAGCTAAACAAGACAGAGATCCTCATCCTGGATGCTCTACTTTGGGGCAAGACATGGATAGACACGGTTATCCTAAGGCCACTTCAAGATGGATGCTTGTCCTCTGCCCTGTGCCAACTTCGCTATAATGGGGTGAGTACTCCTCTGCTTGATGTTAGGTCTAGACTTCTAACCATCTGAGCTTCCAAAAGGTTTGGAAGCTTCCAACAACTGTGATAGTTCCTGGTCCACAAACTATCTCCCTGCTAATCTTAGAAAATAATTCTTAGAAAATGCAGACCTGATTATGTCATGTCTCTGCTTAACTATGTCTGGTGAGGACATACAGATGAAAACAAAAGTGATGTGGCATTTTCCAACCACCAGGATTCTGATTAAAATTGAAATCTGGTGATATCTAGTACTTTGGGAAGGCCTGGGGAAAGGAAGATTCTCACACATTGCGGGTGAGAGGTTGATCAGATGTCTCTGGGTAGTGTGGACTAACAACTCAAAATGCATACAGCCTCTGACACAGCAAATGCAGGGCTCTGAATCTACCCAGGGGACCTTCCTAGGAAAATGAGGAGAAGTATAACAAGGGTATTTATTGAGACTTATTTGAAACAGAGAACAAAACTCAAAAGCAACCTAAATTTCCACCAATAAGAAAATGGCTAAACTGGCATATCGATGTTCTAGAATTCTGTGCACCACAACAGTATGAGCTAAGTCCAGACGTACTGACATGCAAAGGTGTTATATAACAATGCCATGGGCTAAATTATGTTCTTCCTACTCCCTGCTAGATTCTTATGTTGAAGTCCTAAACCTCAGTCCCTTAGATTATAACTATATTTGGAGGTAGCAGCTTTAAAGAGGTGATTAAGTTAAAATGAAGTCAGTAGGGTGTGTCCTAATCCAATATGACTGATGTCCTTCTAAGAAGAATAGATGAAGACACAGATGTGCACAAAAAGAAAACCACATGAAGACACTGAAGAATATGGCCCTCTGCAAGCCAAGGAGAGAGACCTCAGAGAGATAAACCCTGCAGACACCTTCACCTTGCACTTGTAACTTCTAGAACTGCGAGAAGATAAATTTCGGCTGTTTAAGCCACCCTCTCTGTGGCACTTTATTATGACAGTTCTAGCACACTAATCCTCAGTATTAGATATTTATTTGTAGGGATGTGCACAGATAATGTAATGTATGAGAAACAGAAAGGAAGGGCCCACCCCAGCCTGATAATCATCTTAAGGGAGAAATTGGAATTTAGTTTTGGAATTGCATTTTAGGTTTCACAATGAGAGGGTACTCATATTTTTTCATATAAATTTAAAAATCAATCTTCAGGCTGGGGGTATAGCTCAGGAGCAGAGCACTTACTTAGCATGCATTAGTCCCTGGGTTCTATTTCCTGCTATACAAAGGAAAAAAGAAGGAAAAAAAGAAGAAGCAGAAACCCTCTTCCTTAGCACTGTCCCGAATGGAACACACTTCACCACCTGGAGCCAAATCCTTTTGGACCTCTCCTCCATGTCCCGATCCATCCCAACTCTCCCACACCTGTTTGCCACACAAGATCATCTGACCTTCCATGCTTCTGTCTGCCCCTCTGCTTGGCTTGCCAGTTCCCCTTATTATACCAGCATTGCCAATCTTCAGAGTCCAACTCAATTGCCAAACACTTTATAAATGTGTTCCAAATATTCTTACTTGGAAGATTTTCTAGAGGTGCACCTCTCTGTTCTTTGGGAATTTATTCATGTTTATGCCCCTGGTCCCTAATCCATGCTGAAGCCTCGTAAATGCTTGTTTGGTTTCAACTGAATAAATGATAGGAACATTTACTAGCAGGTTGCTTTGCCATCTCAGAGGCCCACCATTTCATCTGTGTGTATTAACAAACTCCCGAGAGAGGCCAGGGCTGTCATCGGGACATGAGCAAGGTCCTAGCCTTGAACTGTTCCTTTAATACAATGGGGACAACTGTATTTCTGGACCAGTCAAGCCCCATTTGCTTTCAATTCCAGTAAACTCAGCCAAGAATGTATTGCAATTTATTTTATTCAATCCCATGCCCATGAAGTCTTCCATTACTCAATCCACAATAGGACTCAATCAAAAACCCCACTGACCTCTGACTGCAAATCTTCGACAACATGGGCCTTACCTTTTCATGGGTTTGGGCGAGCATTCTCTCTCGAGGTTGGAGGACGTGTGTTTGACATGCATGGCATTATAGGAAGTGTGAGTATAGTCATTTTCATCGCTGTAGTCAGGACCGAGTAATGTCCGAGCCCAAGTTCCCATGTCATAAGGAGGCAGGGTTCCTCCAAATTCAGAGGGCAAAAACTCTGGATGGATTAGCTGGTGAAGGCTATTTAAATTGTTTCCATGCAGGAAAATCTGAAAAGAAAAAAAAAATTGCCAATAAAAAATCTGAAATATGACCAAGTATTTAATCTAATGCACAATTTAGCAGTGACAAATTGGATGCACTGTTGGCGATGATGGTGTTTAAAGAGGCATGCATTTTAGCACTGTAGCTTAGTCATCATGAGATGTTAATTTATGGCTCAGAAAAGGGGCTGAATTAATAGTCACAAAAATGAAGTTTATGAACAGATTGGGTATTATTTGTCCATGGCTCACGTTTTCACATACAGGAGACTGATGTAGACCATCCCAAACCCTGTCCATGCCTCACATGCATCCCCAGACTGCTCTGTTCTCCTAGCTGGGCCCTCTGGCCCTCAGTGTCTCCCCTGGTCCTGCCCATCCTTCTCAGCCTCTTTCTAATTCTGCCCATCCTGGTTCTCCTGCCTGTCCTCCAATGAGGTCTTCAATCTCTATTGACATATATATATATATTTTGCCAATGTGTTCGTCTAAATCTTGCTTCTTGGGGAGAGAATACCTGAGTAAAAAGATATGTTATTTTACTTCTTTACCATGCTCTTACCTCCTAGGGTGTGGTTAGAACAGAAGGTAGAAGCTCAATCCATATTTAGTCAATGGAATTAAAAACTGTGGCCTGAGAAAATATTGTGAGATTTTTTTTTTTTTTTTTTTTTT
>NW_026000093.1:17911147-17925600 GCF_001458135.2 Marmota marmota marmota
TTTGATTTTTTTTTTTTTTTTGCAGATATTTTCTGTTTGGTTTATATTGGGGCCTCATACCTAAACAATTCTGCATCTTCTGAACAAACAATGATAGAAAATCATCAAACGGGAAAAAATAGAATGGCCCCAAATCATAAGTTTTTTCAGACAAATCCATAAAATGCATGATCCACAAGCACATAATTAACATTGACAACAATTTAGAAATTGATTCTAAAAGGTGATTTAAAGTGCATCTGTGATGGCATTGGCAGGCATGAAATAATTATGTGCAACATATTGAGCTACAAATAATTAATTATATGTAATAAATAAGTCACATATAAATATAAAGCCACCAACATATACACATACACGCACACAAATAAACACACATACCACAATTAGCTATGATAAAATTTAAATGTGATTTTAAAACTACTTAAATTCAGGACCTCAGTAATAAGTATTTGCTACTGTATTCATTTTAATTTATTATGTAATGGCATCATTTAAAAATAAGGGAGAAAAGAAGCCAAGTGCTAAATTCTTCAAAATACTGTAGTACTTCAAAAAATAATGTACATTTTCTGACTCTGCAGTTGGGGATTAATGAATTTTAAGATTTATTTCTTTTGATGTAATTTAATTATTCTGGTTTTTAAAAAGCTCCTTAGATAGTGCCATAGTATTTGAAGGATACTAAACTTAAATACTGTCCCTGGCACTTAAAGTCAACATTTGTACACACACACTCAATACATCCAGTTTTTTTTTTTTTAAAGAGAAGTGCTGTTGAACATGGCTCTCCCATCTGAGAGTCCTGTGGGATAGAGAAACACACAGGCATAGGCTGGGCCCTGACCTAACATACTGTATCTTGTGCCCAAAGCTCCAGAAAGTTCCTTCACTGGCAGAGCAGCAAGTGTCTATCATGGGAGGAGAAATTCCCACTGGCTTCATCCAGGGTTGAAGAGGAAGACACCAGGGAGCCTGAAGCCATACTGGAAACAATAGCACAGGACTCTTGCTTTCTTAGCCCTCTCCAGAACCCCAGACAGACTGCAAACTATCTCAGAATGTCGCCTCCTGATTTTGGTGAGTTCTGGTTCCCAGTGCCATATTTGTCTGAAGACAGGAAATTATCCTTCCTGTATTCTACTGCCATGTTCCCCAAGGACTTAAAAGTATCCACAGTCTGGGGGAATTAGGAGCCCTGTGGTGTATAAGAGAGGAACCTCACATCAGTCCTTCCTGAAGCTCTCCCCAGTTGCTGTGTCTCCTGGGCATAGGGGTATAGAGAAGTGTTGTAAGAATGACCCTGGCCAAACTCCCTTGGGGAGTGGAGCTTCTGACCAGGAGGCAGCTGAAATCAGAAAGTCTAATGAAAGGAAACACTGCAGCCTTATTCACAATAACCAAGATATGGAAACCCCAAGTGTCTGCAAACAAATGAGCAAAGAAAATATGGTATATACTTTCACACATTGTCTCTCTGTGTCCCTGTCTCTGCTTCTCTCTCTCTCTCCCTCTCTCTCCCCACCCTCACACACACACACACACACACACACACACACACAGAGAGAGAGAGAGAGAGAGAGAGAGAGAGAGAATGGAATATATTATTTGGCCTTTAAAAAGATGTTCCTGCCATTTTTGATAACAGATGAACCTCGAGTATGTTATGTTGAGTGAATTAAACCAGGTGCTGAAAGATAAATATTGCATGATCTCACTTATTCGTAAAATCTGAAAACAAATGAGCTCACAGAAGCAGAGAGTGGAAAAGTGGTTGCCAGGTTCTGCGGGTAGAGGAGGAAAGACGATGGTGAACGGCTACAGAGGTTCAATTAAACAGATGGATAAATTGTGGGGATCTACTATACAATGCAGTATCTACAGTTAATAACACTGCACTGTGTACTTGAAATTGGCTAATGGAGTTCCCCACACCAAAAAGGAAAATAAAATAAAAACATGATTATGTGGCCGTGCATGTGTTAATTAGTTCGATTGTGGTGGTCATTTTAGGATGTGTATGTATGTTAATCTTCACACCACACACCTTCAATATATACAATTTTATTTTTAAAGCATCCCTCAGCAAAACTGGGGAGGGGGTAGGAAAAAAAGAACTAAATGGTAAAACGTTACTCAGTGTCTGCTACAGGAATGCATTATGGCACAAGGTCTCAGACACTGGCTCATTAAGTGACTCCCAACAACGCTGATGTAGGTGTTAGTTTCCTCTCTTCATGAAAAAGGAAACTGATATTCAGAATAGTTAAAAAAAAAATTCTCACTCAGCTAGAGTGCCACAAAATCCCAGCTCTAATGGGAGAGACCAACTCCCCAAATGTCACCTGATAATGAAGATTTTAAAAGCCTTCTTTCTAAAAGCATTCTTATTTCCTATGAAGAATGCTTTTCCAACCCTACAGATGATGCACAGGACAGTCACCTACCCACCCAAGAGCCGCAAGACAAAAACAGATTACAAATATTCTTCATAGTGATAATACATTTACAGGTTAAAAGGCTAACTATTAAAATATTCCTTAAACAGGAAGCGGCTGGACCCAGTATCTCCCATCTACGTTTATTGTTAAATGGGCATCTGGCATTTGCATGCCTTCAAAGTTTCCTTTGGTTTGTCACTGGGACTCCAAAAATAGCCCACTTCTACTGAATTATTGATTGTATCTAGGCCATTTGCAAACTCCAGCTGAGGCTCAAATGCTCAGGGGTTGCAGAAAAACCCTAGGTGGAAGATAAGCCTAGGGGAACACGATGGGGGAGGGGAGCACCGTAATTATCCTTGGTATTCCCAGGGAATTTGGCATTTCTGTGACACAGTTCGTTCTTATTACCCGTTTCCTGGTCTTGTCTTTAAGGAATGGCTTGATGAGCGTGTACAGGGCGTGAATGTACCAGGGCTGGTTGACAAAATGGACTCCTCCGAAGCGGGCAGGAAAGCTGTCCTGGGAAGGAAAGAGAAATGCAGGTCCATTAATAAGCACTCCAGGTTGGAAGGAATCAGTGGCCCTGCAACCCTGAAGACTATCGGGTTGAAGCTCTAGCTTCCTGGTGGAGAAAGGATGAGAACCCGCCAAGCCTCCCACCTGTTTCAGTTTCCTCTATTTTTCTGGCCTTCCTCCTCCCATTTTGATGCCACGACTTGAAAATGGGGTACAAATGCCAGCTCATCTTTTCCACGTTGCAATTATATGAACCCCTGCCTGGCACTGAGCGTGTGTGACATGGGTGCTGGGGGGAGTTGATTCTGCATTAGGCAATCAAGTCTTAGCTCCAGGGGCTCTAAGAAGGGGTCTTTCCTCTCTGCTCTCTTCCTCCCACTCTCTCCATAATAGCTAAATGTCCTGGTGATGGAGTGCCTGCTGTGTGGGTAGGGGCTGAAAAAGTATTCTAAGGATTTGGGGGAGATGAGGCTGTTTGAATTGACCAAAGTCTAACAAAACTCACTGTCAAAGTCTGCACAGGTGACAGTGCTATCTCCTTCCTCCATCCTGGGGTCATGGCAGGTCCCAAGGGAGAAGATACTTGTTGATTGAGGGGCTAGTTGATCCCCCTAACTGAGCCATAGGAACATTTTTTTTTTTGTAGAGCAACATATTTTATAAATATCAGATTAAAATAAGAGCAAAGTGGTTCCAAATTTGGAGTACAGAGCAGGGCATGAGTTTATGATTTAAAATCTGGGAAACTGCTCTCGGGGCTAATTAGATCCACAGGACAAAGGACCTTGACTATGAAGTCTGTATTAGTCCTGGGTGATCAGGTCTTCATGAAAGCTTTCAGCAGATTTGGTTTATCTTGGCTAATTGAATTTAAAAAGTAGGAACTCTAAATGTTATTTGAGTTGCTGAGTTTGCTGTCAATCAGTTTCAGTGCAACAAAATATCCCTGTAAAGTGTTACAAGGTAAGATGAAAGCAGAGGGAAATAACAGTTCAGGCAGGGAGCTGCTCCCTGTGGGTGTATGAAATGCCTTGCCTGGGTCTTTTTTAGTAACAAGGAAAGAGGGTCATTAACTTTTGTTTCAGAACTCTTTGAGTTCTACAGGATCCCTAGGCATCTTCCACACCAAGACCTAGTTTCTAACATGAGTACATGGAACTGTGCTTAAGGGTTGACGTTTGAAAAATTTAAAAATAATTTTTGCCTCTATCTAGACATTTTACAATGTGGAAAATAAATATTTCAAAGGCTAAATGAGACAATTTCAGTAAAAGGTCCTTGTTTTTCATGGTAATTTTGTTTTTGTTTCATCTATCATACTTTTAAAAACTTAATGAAACCATGAAATTACTAAGTTAGAGCGATCATTTACACTAATGTGTGTGCATTTGTCATAATCTCTTACTAATCCAAATCAAATTTAAGAAGTATAAAAATTCTTAGTAATGTTGTCTTCATTTATTTTAATGTACAATTCAGGATGTAAAAAAAAAAAAAAAAAAGTTTGATTCCTTAAAGAGAGAGGCCATTCCCAAAAGTTTGTTCTTTGCAATAAGTTCTATATGAGAGTCTCACTCTTTCTGGTTTCTTTCAAGGTCTTGAAATATAATGTTCAGAAATATAATCCATTATTTCACAAAATAAATGTGAGTTTTGAGGGCCTATAGAAGAATAAGAATAAAGCATTTATTTATAAAGCCAAGGATTTACTATCTTTTTAAATAATACCGATAAGAGGTTTTTTATTTCTACTGATAGGCTATTGTACTCTACATTTCTAGGTTATTAAAGTTGAAGAAAAGTCTAAATAATACTCAAGAGACAGTAAGCAAAATCACTAAGAAACTCTTATCCTTTAAAAAAATACCAAGAGACACTTAGTTTTAGTTTTTGAAACCTCAAAGATATCAAAAACCATTTTCTATTTGTGTCAGGGGAGACTGAAAAAAAAATTATAGGTCAGAGACTATGTAAGTTCTGGCTAGGTTGACCCTGGCCAAAGAAAGAAGTTTTGGGCTCTTACTGCCCTCATTCAAGTCAGTTGGTAAATATGTGCTGATAGACATGTGTAAACCTGTGCCTTTAGTTCTGGGCTTGGGCAAGAGTAAAAAATAGGATTATTTTTCTTCAGGATCCTTCTATAAAAATTAAATAAAAGGTCCTCCTGTCTAATAGGGCAATATACAAATATTCTGGGTATTCCTGAATGGGCCTGGCAATATTATTAATAATAATTACATATGTGTTTTATTGTGTGTGTGTGTGTGTGTGTGTGTTGTAGGGAAGATAAGGGAAAGTTAGCAAGCGTAACCCTTTTATGGTCAATGCCCACAATTGTTGGTTGTCTTTACCTGGTCACATTATCAAACTGCAGATAAAGTGGAAGTTATCAGTCACAAAAGTTATCCAAGTACCATCAAACCCAAGCCCACCACCTTCTTGGAGGAGTATTTGTTAGTGAGGAGCAGACTCTGTCAAGATAGGCTTTGATTCAATGACAGGACAGCACTGTTTTTTAGAGTTCTTGGAGACTAAAAATATGCACCTAAACATACCCTAAGTTCAAGAAAATTATAAAAATTCTGTACTTTTTATACATTTAGCAATAACAATATGACATTGTTCCAAATTATAAACATGTTCAATTCATAAAATGTATCTACATCTCCAGTTTATTTTAAATTAATTTTGCTTCCTTACTATGAAAGTGATACACATTCTAGAAAAGTAAAAAACAGATAAAAACTATTACTAAAGAAATTAGAAAGTGAAGACATCAGGAAGAAAAAAATCACTATAATCTCACTGTTGAAGACACACTCTTTTGTGTGTGTGGTACTGACAATAGAACCCAGGGGTACTTTATTATGGAACTACATGCCCAGCCTTTTAAAAAAATTTTTATTTTGAGGCAGGATCCCATTGAGATGCTGAGACTGGCCTTGAATTTGTGATTCTCTTGCCTCAGCCTCCCAAGTCAATGGAATGATAGGCACACTTACTATTTTCTATCATTCAGAATAGGCTATATAATACTTTTTTTTAAAGAGAGAGGGAGAGAGATAGGTAGAGAGAGAGAATATTAATATTTATTTTTTAGTTCTCGGCAGACACAACATCTTTGTTTGTATGTGGTGCTGAGGATCGAACCCGGGCCGCACGCATGCCAAGCGAGCGCGCTACCGCTTGAGCCACATCCCCAGCCCCTATAATACTTTCTTAATAAACAACCCCTGCTTTACTGTTGTTTAAAACTATGAAGATTGATTTCGGTCTCACATTAAATGTTCTGTCCTGCTTGAGTTGCCCTCAGCCAGGGATGCAGCCTCCCCCAGCCAGAGCAGTGCTTCTAGACACTGCTCAAGGAAACTGCATAGAAAGGTCAGACTTTAGCTCTTAAAGTAGAACCTCAGAATGATATTCTTCCCAGTGACATGTCACATTTCATAGGCCAAACGCATGCCTGACTTTCAGGGAGTCAGGAAATGGAAATATCATGTGCCCAGTAAAAGGAGATCCAAAAATTTGGATGAATCACACTAAAAAACAACCCAGACTCTTCTGAACCTTCCTTTTTCCCCTTTCTAGATGGAGCCATATTTTTTTAGCACTTGGAATTAATAACTAATTGATTGACAGCCTAAAATATGCCTGATTTGATGCTATTGATAGAGTACCATTATTTTTTGAATATGGTGTATCCTCTCCAAAACTCATGTTGGAAACTTAATCCCCATTGTGAGGTATCAAGAGGGTGGAAACTTAATCCAACTCTGGTGTTTAGAGATGGAACCCTAGGGCAATAAGTAGGATTAGATAAATTTTGGGTGGCGTACCCTTGATTGAATACTGGTTCTTTTATAAGAATAGAGAGACCAGAGGATATACACACATACTTGCCCCGTCTGTTGGCTTGTACAACTTAGTGTCTCTACCATCAAGAAAAGCCATCCATCGTCAGATGTGACCCCTTAACCTTGGACCAAAACCATGAGCCAAAATAAACTTCCTTTTTTGACAGCCTATCCAGTCTGTGGTATTGTGTTATAGCAACAGTTCTCACTATGAGAACTGGAATAACATAAGTATGTATTTGACAGAGTACTGGGTAAAACAGAACTTTACGATTTTATAATGCTTTATTTAAGGTCTTTAATTCTACCCTAGAGAATTAGTTCACACTTAGCACTTCTTCAATTCAGCACATATTTATGAGTGTCTGTTACATGTTGTTTTAAGTTAGCTTTTTTGCTGCTATGACTAAAGGATCTGACCAGAACAACTGTAAGGAGGAAAAGTTTATTTGAAGGCTCACAGTTCAGAGGTCTTAGTTCATAGAAGGCTGGCTCCATTCCTAGGGTCTTGAGGTGAGGCTGAACATCACAGCGGGAGAGTGTGGCAGAGGGAAACAACTCACATCAGGAAGCAAAGAGAGAGAGAAACTCCACTCTCCAGATACAAATGTATACCCAAAGCCATGCCCCAATTCCCAACTTCTCCAGCCACACCCTTCCACTTCAGTTACTATACAGTTAATCCCTATCAGGAGATTAAATCATTGATTGGGGTAAGACATTTACAACCCAATTATTTCTCCTCTGAACCTTCTTGCATTGTCTCACACTTGAGCTTTTGGGGAACACCTCACATCCAAACCATAACACATGTCAAACACTGGGTTATATTGTCTAAACTATACTTGCCAGAAACTGCCACTTACCAGGGCCCCCCAAGATTTTAATCCCATTTTTTGTCTTCTCTAACCTGACTGTTACCCATACCCTACACTGCTGAGGTCAGTAGATTTTCCTTTTATGGTGATATCAAGGTAAAGTTGATTGGTGATATCAAGGTAAAATATTTTGAGGAACCCATTAAATATTAGATAAGGAAGAGTTATGCTTAATACCTTACTCTGATTCATAATTCTGTGCAATTCAGTCTCAAAGTCCACATTACAAGAAGGGTTGTGAGATGCTTACTCCCCAGTGGTGTAGACCAACTTCACCCAATTTACAGACTTCTCTTTTAAGACTACATTATTTTCTTCTCCTGATGTATTTTTTTAAACTTAAAATATATGACTGTTTCATATAAGCCTATAGAATAAAAACAGGAAGTCACACTTAGCAAAAACGTGTCCCCTGAAAGGACCATCTCAGAATTCTTCTACACTAATGAAGGACTTCCACACATAACAATAGTAGCTGAAGATCCCTGGATTATATCTCAATACCTTATTATGCAAAATGTCATCAAATTTCTGCTTCTGCAAAGATGGAGTGGACTTACTTCTCCCCACTTCTCTAGCTAAGCCTCAAGACTAAGCACTAGACATTATACATAAAATTAACATCAGAGAACTCTGAAGAGGGAGATTAGAAGGCAGAACAGCTAGGGACCTCAGGACCCCATGAAGGACAGGGTGGCAAACACCTGGATATCCTTTTCTTTATTCCACATATACCACATGTGGTACAGAATAGGTAGCAATGGGTAAACAAAGCAAAAACAAACCAGCCAAAAAGGCTATTCTATAATAAAAGGGACTGGGTAAGGAGAAGCCTAGTCTAGCAAGATAGACAAATTTTAGAAAATAGTTGCTCTATTATATTCAAACACTGCAGAAAACAATGTTTCCTTCATCACCTCACTACCAAAACCTCTGAGTGGCAGCCTGGACTCTCATGCTTGTCAGGTTATAACTAGGTGAGTAATATCCTTACTAGGACAATACTATAAAAGTTCCAATAGAGATCCAGAACTTCATCCTCAATGGCCAATAATGACCCCTTCCTCCACCCTTACAGAGTCAATGGAGACCATGTGGGGAGCCAGGATCCCTCCTAATTTCCATGTCAATAGAGTACCCCTTTACATTCCCCACTGGGATGGTGTCAGAGAGTGGAGGGTCAAAAACATTTTCCACTGATTATGGGGCCACCACCACTACAGTGACAGTGGAAACCACATGGGGAAAGAGAGTTGCCACCCTAGTCCAGCTTCTCCTTGGGTATCAAAAGAGACTGAGTCAGGAACATGGACTCTATTGTCACCTGGCAATAACGAGGCAGTACAACCTGCTTCTTCTCAAGAATGGTGTCAAGAAAGGCCAGCTAGAACAAAAAGTTTACATAAATCCAGAATTTCAGAACACCACACAGAAATATCTAGGCTAAAATTAAAAATCACATTTCATATAAAGAACCAGAAAGATCTCAAACTGAACACCACCAACAAAATGACAATCATTGAAGCCAACACCAAATGATAGATATGTGAGAACTACATGATAAAGATCTTGAAATTACTTATAAGACTGCCTCAGCAGAAACTATAAACACACTTGACAGTGAAAAAAGTAGAAAGTTTCAGCAAACAAATAGAAAGTTTAGTAACGATATCAAAGAGAAAGAAGAATCACATGGAAATTTTAAATTTAAAAAAATGCAATGATCAAATAACTAAAAGAAGCTCACAGGAAGGACTCAAAAGCATAATGGAAGGGACAGAGGAAAGAATGAATGAACTAGAAAATAGATACATGGAAATTACCCAACCTGAACAACGGAGAGAAAGTAGACTTTAAAAAAAAATGAACACAGTATAAAGAGACTTGTGGGCCTATAACAAAAAATTTTACATTTATATCATCAGAGTCATGAAATGAGAGAATAAAGAGGGCAGGACTTGAAAAACAATGAAAAGAAATAATGATTGAAAACTTCCAAGTTTAACAAGAAACAGATTTTTTTTTTGATGCAAAGACACATCATAATTATATTTCTTAAAACTGTAGGCAAAATATTAAAGCTAGCTAGTAATATATTTGCCCACAGGGGAAAAACAAAAAGAATAGTAACTGGTTTATCATTAGAAACCATGGAAGCCAGAATGATGTAGCACATTATTTTTCATGGGCTAAAAGAGAAGAACCATCAACCCCCAATTTTATACCCAGTAAAAATATCTCCCAGAGATGAAGGGGAAACCAAGAAATTCTCACATGGAGGAAAACTAAATCAATTTGTTTCCAGAATACCTACCTTAAAAATATAGTTTAGCTTAAGGGAATTCTCTTAAATATAAAGGAAATAGCAAAAGGAATCTTAGGTCACAGGGAAGAAAAAAGTACACAGTAAGCAAAAATATAGATAGGTACTATATTTTTCTTTTTCTCTTGAGTTTTCCAAATTATCTTTGAAATTCTAATTTTTTGAAGCAAAAATTAAGACACTCTAATATGTTTCAAAACATATTTGGAAGAAATGTTTAAGACAATTATATTATACATTGAGGAGAGAAAATGGAGGTAAAGTGAGGTATGGTTCCTATACTTCACTTTGTCTGATAAAAGGATGATGTATGACTGTAAAAAATTGTGCAGGTGCAATGTAAGACATAAATAAAGCACTAAAAATCTAACAAAGTGATATAGTTAATAATTCTACAAATAAAATGGAATACTAAGAAGAATTGAAAGTCACCCAGAGGAAGGCAGGAAAGAGAAAGTGGAGAAATGCAAAACATAGAATAAATAAGAAAATAATATAAAATAAAATGTCATGCTTAAGTTGTTACATGATGACTAAGTATAAATAATCTAAAAATACAAATTATATATAGAGATTAGCAGAGTGTATTAGAAAACATGACCCACTATGTATGCTGTTTTAAAGGAATTCATTTTAAATACGCTTAAAACATATTTAAAGCAAAAAACAGAAAGACCTGCAAAGAGAATAGACAAATCCCTAATTATTGTTGGAGATTTCAATATCCCTCCCTTAACAACTGAGAGAGACTTTTAGGTAGAAAATAAGCAAAAAAAAAATAATAATAATAGAACTCAATAGCACTGTTAATCAACAGGAGCTAATTGATATTTATAAAATATTACATGCAACAACTACAGAACACGTTTTCTATTTCCAATGCCCATAGAACATACATCAATCTGGGTCATAAAAATCTAAGCAAAAATACAGTCACACAAAGTGCATTCTCAGTCCATAATGGAATCAATCTAGAAATAAAAAGAAAGGTAATCAAGAAACCTTAACTAAACAGCACAATTCTAAATAATTGAAGGATGGGTCAAAGAATTCTCAAGGTAAATTTAAAAATACATGGAAATGATTATAGAACAAACACATCAAAATCCATGGGACACAGTTAAATCAGGACTGACAGGGAAATACGTAGCAGTAAATAAATGTTTAGGGAGAAAGATCTTGAATCAATCATCTAAGCTCCCACTTCAATATTCAAAATTTAGAGAACAAAATAAAACCTAAGTGAGCGGAAGAAAGGAAATAATAAACAGAAATCAGTGAGGTTTAAAATAGAGGTGATAAAGAAAATCAATGAAACAAAAAGCCGATTCTTTGAAAAGGTTACTAATATTAGCCAACCTCTAGGAAGACTAACAAAGAAACAAAAAGAAAATGCCACAAATCAGGAACAAAACAGTGGCTATCACTACAGACTTTGGAAGGATAGTCAATATTCCTACAGCTCGGCATCCATCCAGCCAACAACCTGCAGGAAATGGATCACTTGCTATCACAACTCATTTAGCATGAAGTAGATCATTTGAGTAGCCCTTTAATTACTAGAAAATCTCTTTTTCCAATTTTAAAAAGCACAAATAAATTCTCAGGCTCAGAATTCTGCTGAGCTCTCAAGGAATTACCATCAATTTTACATGATCTCTTCCAGAAAAAATAGAAGGAACGCATTCCAATTCATTTATAGAGCTGATACCCAAATAAGACAACATAGTAACAAAAAGTAAAATTGTAGACCAATGTTCTTACAGATGAAAACATCCTTCATTATTAGCAAATGGAATTCAGCAATATATAAAGGAAATTATACACGATGACCAAGTGGAGTTTATTCCAGTGATGCAACGCCTGGTTCAGTATTCAAAAATCAATAAATGTAATTGCACTGACGAAGTTTCCTAGTTTCTATATTTGACGCTTTGACCATGTGGACTAGAGAGGGGCTGTGCCACTGAGGGTTAGCTGATTTCCAGGGGGAACAAATAACCATCCGGGGAGTACTTCTCTCATATGCACACTAACCAATCCAACCTGAAGTCCCAGATACCTCCTTTATCAGGTTTTTGCTTCCGGGCCAACTTCCCCCACAGTTTAGGCCCCTTTCTCTTCCTTGCTCATTCCTTTCTGGGAAGAACACAATAAAAGCCTTTGTCCATGTTTCCCCCTCACATTTTTGCCTTCTGACTGACCTTGCTTTTTCCCATTTAGCCTTGTGTGGTAGGGCATACCTTTCGATTCTAGAAATCTGTAAATATCACAAGTGTCTTCTTTCATGACAGCTATGTCCGTGTTTGCATGACTCTGATGTCTAATTAAGACAAACCCCCAGCACTGCTACCATAGTAATCCATCATTAGCAGTCTGAGGAAGAAAAAACCAAATGTTCATATCAATTGATGCAGAGAAGAATTTTAGTAAAATTCAATACCCATTCATGATCACAATTGTCGGAAATATAGAAACTGAGAGGAGCTTACTGAACATTATTAAAAATCATCCGATAATCCCCTACAGTGTGTGTTATACTTAATGGTGAAAAATTGAATGCTTCCCTCTAAAATCTTTTCTCATCCTTCTTATTCCATAGAGGGCTGGCTGCTTCACTTACGGTGATAAGCAACGAACCTAAAATGACTATAGTTTGGAAAGGAAGGAATAAAGCTATCTTTATTTGCAGATAACATGATGGTATCTTTAGAAAAATCTCAAGGAATTTATAAAAAAAAAACCCTCCAAAATAATAAGCGTTCATCAGTGACTCGGTATAAGATAAACATACAGAAATCAATCATATCTATATACTTACAATGAATGGGAGGACATTAAAATTTTAAAAAGTGTCTCTTAGAATTGGTAAAAAAATTAAACATTTCAATGTAAATCTAACAAAACACATTCAGGATATACATGCTAAAAGTGTACAATATTGATGAAAGAAATCACGGAAGATCTAAATAAATGCAGAGACATACCATGTTCATGTACTGGAATATAATACATGTGATAATTCCCCCTTAAAATTATAGATTTGCTGCAATACCTATCAAAATCCAACTATGATTTTTTCAAATATTGATAAAATTATCATAAAACTTATTTGGAAAGCTGTAGGCCTTAAGACAGTTAAAATTATTTTGAAAAAATATAAAGTAGAAGAATAACTCTACCCAATTTCAAGATTTATTATATATTTATTTATATTAATCAAAACTGTGTGATGTTGGAGAAGGGAAGATGTATAGATCTGGGAGACAGAATAGAGGACCAGAAAGATCCATGCAACTATACCCAGGTAAAGTTTTTGGCTAAGGCCCAAAGTCATTTCAATGTAGCAAAGATAGCTTTTCAAAAAACAGAAGTAACTGGACAGCCAAAGGCCAAAATGAACGTAATTTAAACCTCCTTCCTCAGACAAAAGTAATTCAAAATAGATCATGACCTTTTAGAATTAAAGCAAAGAATGCTTACATTTCACTCAAAAAGCATGATCTCTACAATGAAAAATAATAATAAACTGAATACAGTCAAAAGTAAAAACTTTTGCTCTGTGAAAGTCCATAGAAGTGGAGGAAAAGAGAAACTGAGAGAAAATATTTGCCAATCACATATCCTACAAAGTACTCGTACCTAGAATACAAAATGAATTCTAAAATATAGCAGTGTGATAAGCATACAATAAGCATACAAATAAGCATATAATCAGAACATGGGCAAAAGATATAGTGGGGCTTTTACTATATATGTGGATGTTAAATAAGCACATGGAGAAGATGTTCCACATCATTAGCCACTAGTGAAATGCAAATTAAAATCAAAATAAGATATCACAATACAAATCTATCAGAATGACTTAAAAATAGTAACAAGTGAAAATGCTGCTGAGGATCTGGACAAACTGGATGACTCCTATGTTGATCATAGGAACACAATTTGGTGCAGCCAATCTAAAGACGGCTTCATAGTTTTTGAAAACAAATAAACAAACTAAACATGCAAGCAATTACCATATGACCAAGCAATTGCACTCTGGACATTTTTCTCAGTTAAATGAAGATATGTTTGCACCAAAACTAGCATGTATATGCTCATAGCAGCTTTATTGGTAATAGATAAAAAGTGGAAACAATTCATAGGTGCTTCAACAAGTGAATGATTAGACAAACTGGCCCATCTATACCAAGGAATACTACTCAGCATCAAAATAAGAAAGTATTGACATATATTACAACCTGGATGAGCCTTTGGAGAATTTTTCTGAGTGAAAAAAGCATATTCCCCAATGTTATATACTACATTAAACCATTTATATAATGCTCTTAAAATATATGTATATATTTGAAATACATGAAAAATAATAAACTGAATATATATATATATGAATATATATATATATATATATATATATATATATATATATATATAC
>NW_026000093.1:17925610-18091143 GCF_001458135.2 Marmota marmota marmota
ATATATATATATATATATATATATATATATATATATATATATATATATATATATATACACACACACAAATGCAATATATATGTATATATACACATACACACACATGTATACATACACACACACACACACACACATTAGTGATTGCCAGGGGATAAGAAGTAGGTAGAGTTTCAGGGAAGTGGGCATGGCTATTAAAGGACAATATACATCATCCTTGTGGTGATGGAATGTTCTGTATTCTAAAGTACAAAAGAAGGATGGTCTTTGCTGCCTACATAGAATGCTAAAAACAAACAAAAAGCCAAGGTAAATCATAAAGTGCAAAATACATTCTGAGTGGCTCTTCTTTTCTTTGGGAGTCATGGGTAGTGTTAAGTGATTCTTAAAATCTGTTATAAGTGCATTTTTTTGTTATACATGACAGTAGAACCTATTTTGACATATCATAAATATATAGAGTATAACTTCCCATTCTTGTGGTTGTACATGATGTGGAGTTACACTGGTGGTGTATTCATATATGAACATAGGAAAGTTATGTATGAGTCATTCTATGTGTTTCCCATTCCCATCCCCCCATACCCTACTACCCCCCTGTTCAATGCAGTGAACCACCTCTCCTCCCTGCCCCTGCCTACTGTGCATCAGTAGCCTTATATCAGAGAGAACACTGGCCTTTGGTTTTCTGGGATTGGCTTATTTCACTTAGCATGATAGCCTCCAGTTCCATCTATTTACTGCCAAATGCCATAATTTCATTCTTCTTTAAGGCTTAATAATATTCTACTGTGTATATGTACCACATTTTCTTTATCCAATTATTTGTTGAAGGGTGCCTACATAATAGCTTAGCTATTGTGAATGGAACTGCTATAAACATTGACGTGGCTGCATCACTACAGTATGCTGATTTTAAGTCTTTAGGATACATGCCAAGGAGTGGGATAACTGGGTCAAATGATGGTTCCATTCCAAGTTTTCGGAGTAGTCTCCATACTGCTTTCCATAGTGGTTGCACCAATTTACAGTCCCACCAGCAATGTATGAGTGTACCTTTTCCCCCACATCCTTGCCAACATTTATTGTTACTTGCATTCTTGATGATTGTCATTCTGACAAGTGAGATTAATCCTCAGTGTAGTTATAATTTGCATTTTCTAACTGCTAGTGATGTTGAACATTTTTTCACATATTTGTTTACTGATTGTATTTCTTCATCTGTGAAGTGCTTGTTCAGTCCCGTAGCCCATTTAATGATTGGATTATTTGTTTTTCCGGTGTTAAGTTTTTTGAGTTCTTTAGATATCCTGGAGATTAATGCTCTATTTGAGGTGCAGGAGGCAAAGGTTTTCTCCCATTCTGCAGGCTCTCTCTTCATGTTCTTGATTGTTTCCTTTGCTGTGAAGAAGCTTTTTAGTTTGATTCCATCCCATTTATTGATTTTTTTTATTTTACTTCTTGCACTTTAGGAGTCTTGTAGAGAGGAATTTGGTTCCTAAGCTGATGCGATGGAGAGTTGGCTCTATTTTTTCTTCTATTAGGTGCAGGCTCTCTGGTCTAATGTGCAGGTCCTTGATTCAATTTGAGTTTTGAGAAGTGCACTTCATTTTTTTAGTGGGCACTTTGGTTGCAGTTCATTTCCACACTAGAACTACACAAGGATCACTTGGCTGCCTTGTTTTTGTTTGATCAGAATTTAGGGGCAACATGATACAGGCAAAAATATTTTCTCTTTCTTTCATTAACAATCAAATGCAGATGTTAAGAGTGGCAGTTGGCTCAGTTTCCTGCTGGATAATGAAGCACTTACTATTGCTATTTTCTGACATTTATAATGCCTATAGGGTAACATTCCTTATAATAGGACTCAAAACACATCTATTTAAAAGCACATGGCCCTGGGAAGTGAGGGGAACTACTTTCACATTGGCTGCCCTCTCTAATCATCATTCGTCCTCAGCCCTTCCCAGTGCTCTTATGTGAAAACCAGGACAGGGCCACTCACATTTGCAAAAACAATGAATTCCCCTCAGTTCCAAATATTCCTCTAGGGGAAAAAAAAAAGATGCAGTGAAGGAAAGAGAAATGATGATGCAGCTCCTGTCTTCTCAGCTTCCTACCTTCTTCTCTTTAATCTAAGGGAAGACTGAGTGTCCTTCAGGGCTTGACAAGAGGCACCCCTTCAGCCACATAGCTACCTGCCTGCAAACATGCAGACAGGGTCAAGATGCAACATGAAGTTAGGTTTTATTTATTCTGCTCATGTGTGTCTTACCAACCACATCCATTTTCTACTTCAAAGAGGGAAGATTAAAAAAATGTTTTCAGTGGCATAAATGGGCATCACTGATGCTAACAAGCCTTCCAAATATGCTCTATTTCATGGTGATGAGTTTCTATGATGCCGTTTGGCAGTCATTAGTGTGAAAGTCACATACACACCTAGTTGCAAGGAAATGGAGAACTCATGCAAAGTCGTTACACACCAAAGGCTACAGGATATATATTTGAATATGATCCCCCCCCAACCACATTTATATGAGAAGCAAACATGAAACAGAAGAGAAAGAGAGGTGTTCATTAGGAAGAAAGCTGAGCAATGGCCACATCTGATAAAAGCTACGGATTTTCTCAGAAGATATTCTCCTAGAAGGCATTGCTGACCTCTAAAAGGCAATTCCAACTCAGATTTGTCTTAAAGTTAGGAGTTGCTTTGGTTTTGGTTTTCCTCTTGAAGATTCAGATCAGCGCATATTAGAGGGTAAGACTTTCTCTAGATAATAGAACAGTTGTAACTATCTGGCAATTTTCCTTGTTAATAAAACCAAACTTTCTGCCAAACTGAATCAGCCAGCAGATCAGGTTCAGAGTTTTCCCTGGCTGCAACCAAACCAAGATTCCTTGATCATTGCTTTCATACTTGGTTCTGTTCAACAGTTCAATAAGTGGTTGTTGGGCTCCTTTTGTGAATAATATACAGAAGGAACAAGGTATACAGGAAACATGTCTTGCCTTTATTCAGTTCATTGTCCACTGGAAGAGGCAGAGATGACATTGTTTTGTTTTAAGGAAAGACAGGAAACAGTGTTTAGATCCTATGATTTATGGTAGTTCCTTAGGGTAGAGCTAATAAAAATAGTCAGACAACCAGATATGAAGATTAGGCGAGACTGCATGTCCTGTAGAGGCCAAATAAAAGAGCTTTATATAAAAAGCTAGCAAAAGATTTGGTGATGAATAATTATATGTGATTTTGTTTGAGGGCCCTTAAAACTTGATCTGTCACCAAAAGTCCTACATTTTAATTAGCCCTGCTTTTCCTCAAGAATAAGCTTTTGGATGGTATTTATTTAAGAAAAAAATAAATAAAAGAGAGGAAAAAGAAAAAATCAATGGTGTGAATAAGGAAAAGAAAAAATAGACAAAAAGCATCTGGTGGTGCATGCCAGTCAAATTTTTGCCAAGGTAACAGAAAATATGACTATACATTTAAAGAATAACTTGATTAAAATGATATCTACCTTATAGGAAATCCTTTGGTGCAGGCAAGACAAGATAATATCAATGTTTCTTTTACTTTTTACTTAATACAGTTCCAAATTGGAGAACAGCAACTTCTCCTGGCTCTGATGACTCCATAGCTGACTGGGTGAGATGATCAAGGCAGTGACCTCTCCTGGGGCCAGGAGGAAAGAGGGGTAAAATGCAATCCATCCTGGTGATTCTGAGTCAGCAGAACTGAGCTCAAGCAATGAAAACTTAATTTGCCATAAAAATCACTTCCAGCTTCTCTAACCACAATGACCTTCAAAAGCATTTATAGTTGACTATTAAATAGCAAATACATTATGGTTAGTACACAATACTTCATCTTCATTCAGGTTTCCCTGAGGACCCCTAAGTGGTAAATAGATGATGGTTGCTCATTATTTAAGAGCCAACTCATGGAAAAACCCAGATCTCTTGAATAGTTGATTTGCAGAGGAAATCAATGCCAGAAGAGAGACAGTATGTTTTATATGACTCATACTGTCAGACCGTGCTTAAACTCACAAAATCATGGTGTCTCTTGGAGAAGGAAGCATGGAGGAAGGGACATGAAGTCATTCAATATAAACCTTTTGGGCAAATGTAAACTTGAGCCAAGCAAAAGTCTTTGTTCTATAATTAAGTTTGCAATAATCAAGTGTAAAAACATTTTTAAAGTCCTAATGGTTATATAAGAAAAAAACATTAAAATCAATAAAGATAACTAAATGAATAGTTAAGAATTATGAGCACGTACTGTGCATCAAGAACTGTGCTAAGCAGGCAACAACTTTCTCAATAGGACCCTTACAGCTCAAGAAATAATATTAACAGTTAATAAAGGGGATGGCATCAAATTTAAAAGCTTCTTCTGCACCACAAAGGAGACACTTAAGAATGTGAAGAGAGAACCTACAGAATGGGAGAATACCTATTCTAGCTACTCTTCTGACAGAGGATTAATATCTGGAATATATAAAGAACTCAAAAAACTACAGCAAAAGAACCAGATAACCCAATTAATAAATAGGGAAATGAACTAAACAGTCACTTCTCAAGAGAAGAGATACAAATGGCCAACAAATAAATTTTAAAAATATTCAACATCGTTAGCAATTAGGGAAATGAAAATTAAAAATATACTTAGATTTTTATCTCATACCATTCAGAATGGCAGTCATCAAGAATACAAATAGTAATAAAGTCTGTAGAGGGTAGGCAGAAAAAGGAACACTTTTATACTGTTGGTGGGATTGTAAATTAGTACAACCATTATAGAAATCAGTGTGGCGTTTTCTCAAAAGACTAGACATGGAAACCACCATATGATCCAGCTATACCACTCCTCAATATTTATCCTAAACAATTAAACTCATCATGCTACAGTAATATTTGAACACCCCACATTAATAGCAGCCCAATTAACAATAGCCAAATATGGAACCAGGGTAGGTATCCATCAATATATGAATGGATAAAGAAAATGTGGCATATATACACAATGGAGTGTTATTTGGCCATAAAGAAGAATAAAATTATGTCATTTGTATGAAAATGGATGAAACTAGAGACCATTATGTTAAGTAAAATGAATCAAACTCAGAAGGTTAAAGGTTATGTGTTTTCTGGCATATGCGGAAGCTAAGGATGTAAAAGAAAAAGAAAAGTGAAGGCAGATATCGTAAAAATCAAAGGGAGTTCAGGAAAAGAAAATCACAAAGGGAGGGGAAGGGAAATGTTGGGGAGAAATATTGGCCAAATTATATTTTTATATTGTGTATTGTGTGCATGCATGAATACATAATAACAAACCCATCAATAGGTACAACTATACTGCACCAATAAATAAGTGGGAAAAGAAAGAACTGTGCTAAATGTATTTATATGTGAAATCTCATGTACCACTCATGTACCACTCATGACAATATTATGAAGATACCATTATTATTTTATCTTATTTTTTCCAGCTGAGTAAACACAAGCTTAATTTGAATGATTGAACTCCTATCCGCATTCATACATCAGTTATGAGGCTAAGCGGAACTTGAATCCAGACCTATCTGGTCTTTTGGTCCAATCTTCTACCTCCTTTCTTCTGCTGCTCTACTACTGGCTCAATTAAACTCTAGGCATTAGTGAAATGTTGACTGCTGACCATCTTCACATGGACTTTTAAGGATGCATATGATAACAAATTCAGATTAAACAATAAATACTTCCTAAGTGCACATCTCAAATCCAAGTTCATGTTTCCTCTTCTTTTCAGCTACATATGCTTGACATGATGTTGAAAAGACAACTAGAATTTGAAAGTTGGCAATTTAAAAGAATTCAACATGTTATTGGTACAGAGTGAATGAGTTTTCCCAAAAAAAGCAAGCATGCTTTAGTAGGTTTATGGAACTATTAAATATGAATTAAATACTCCATATTGGTCCTTCCGTGTTGGTGATCATTGCATTTTTTATAGTATAGAATTATTCATTGTAACATTGCCTTATTCAGCAGGAAATTTGAAACAGCTGGGAATTTTCTTTTATTTGGGCAGATTTCTGTTTTAACCACTAAATATACATCAATTATCTATATCAGAAACTCCCAATGGTGGGCACTGTGGCACATGCCTGTAATCCCAGTGGCTCCAGAGGCTGAGGCAGGAAGACTGAGTGTTCAAAGCCAGCCTCAGCAAAAGTGAGGCGCTAAGCAACTTAGTGAGACCCTGTCTCTAAATAAAATACAAAAAAGGGCTGGGGGTGTGGTTCAGTGGTAGAGTCCTTCTGAGTTTAATCCCCAATAATCCCACTCCCCAAAAAAGAAATACCAATGATCCATCTATGAAATAAGCAGTTGGGAAGATTTTATCAGTACAAGTCCTAAATTTTGTTTGTGAGGAGAACTGGGAAGATGGCAGAGCAGATCTAGACAGCAATCCCTCATCTCTTCATACCTCAGAAAGGAGGCAGGGAAGGAACAGCTGACCAGAAAGAACTTTACCACAAGTTTATACCTGGATTAGAGGAACTGTGGAGAACAGTATCAACAAGTTTTTCATTTTTTATAAAACTAAATAGTATGTGACTTTGTTCTGAAGTGACTATAGTAAATAGGGTTCAGTGATTTTTTCTCAAACAGGTGCCAATACTGGGAACATCACAGAGCACAGACTGAGTTGAAGTATCAATAACTGGATATTTGCAGAGCCCAGTTCCCTTAAAAGAAAGAATCTCACAAAATAGTCTTTTCTTACATAAGATAATGAATGATAATCATCTCAATAGATAGTTAGACATACAGCAGTATGAATAAGCGAGAGAAAAAAAACACTCCAAACAGCCCAAAACATTTAACAACTAACTCTACTGACATCACAGTGAAGTAAATTTTGGAAAAAGAATTTGGAAGGAAATTTTGGAGAAAGAAGTCAGAAAGACAGAAGACAATTAAAATCAGAACCTAAATCAAAATTAAAAATAAAAGCCTAAATCAAGCATAAAAATAAGGATCCACAAAACAAAGAGTTGGTTCTTTGAAAGAATAAACAAGATTGATAAACTCTTAGCCAAACTAACCAATACTGTCTCTCTTCTGGCATTGATTTGCTCTGCGAATCATAGTTAAAATGTTCAATTAACTGAAAGAAGATGTAAAGAATGAAAGTAGGGAGACAAATACAGGAAGAGAAAGATCATTTCAATACAGAGAGAGATTCTGAAAAAGAACCAAATAGAAATCCCGGAAATGATTGTCTAGTCAGCTTTTTCATTGCTGTGAACAAAAGACATGTCAAAAACAATTTTTAGAGGAGGACAAGTTTATCTGGTACTCACAGTTTCATAAATCTCAATCCATAGATGGCTTACCTTCATTGCCTTGTGCCCAAGATAAAACAGATCATCAGGGCAGAAGAGCATAATGGAGGAAAACAGTTTAGGACATGACAATCAGGAAGCAAGAAGAGAAAGCTCTCACTCACCAGGAATAAAATATAAATCCCAAAGGAAAGACCTCAAAACCCCATCTCCTTTAGCCACACCCTACCTGCCTAATGTTACCATCCAGTTAATCCATTTAACTGGATTAATCCACTGATTGGTTAAGACTCTCAAAACTCAATCATTTTACTTCTAAACTTTCTTGCACTGTCTAGCTCATGAGGTTTTGAAAGACACATCATATCCAAACTATAACAGAAAGACTCAATAAATCAAATTAAAAAGTCAATACAAAACATAACCAATAGCTAGACCATTTTGAAGATAGAGTTTTCAGGATTTGAAGTATATAATCTTGAAAATCAAGTTGACTATAAGCAAAAGATGTTAAGAGATCATGACCAGAATATTCAAGAAATCGGGGATAACATCAAAAGATCAAATTTAAGAATTGCTGGGGTACAATAAGGCTCTGAAATACACAATAAAGAAATGTACAATCTTTTCAATGAAATAATATTTAAATTTTTCCAAATCTTAGGAACAAGATGGAAATTCAAATATAAGAGGAGGCATATAGAATTTCAAATAGACATGATCAAAAGAAATCCTTTCCAAAACATACTACAATAAAAATGATTAATATGCAGATTAAGGATAGAATCGTAAAGCCACAAGAGAAAAATGACAAGTCACATTTATAGGTAAACCAAATTGGATCTCAACTAATTTCTCAACTGAGACATGAAAAGCCAGGAGGGCTTGAATTGATATATACCAAGCTCTGAAAGAAAACAGGTGGCAACCAAGATTACTACATCCAGCAAAATTATCCTTTAGAATTGAATAAGAAATGAAAATGGGAAGCTTAGGCAAGAGAATCATGAATTCAAAGCGAACCTTGGCAACTAGTGAGGTCATAAAGCAACTCAGCAAGACCCTGTCTCTAAATAAAATATAGAAAGGGTTGGGGATGTGACTCACTGGCTATGCATTACTGATTCAATCCATGGTACCAAACAACAACAACAAAAGTAATGAAAACCTTCCATGATAAGCAAAACTAAAAGAATTCTTAACTACTAAGCCTATTCCATAAACTAATTCACACAGAAAAAAGTGAAAAATAAGAATAAAAAACAGAATATAGAATAATTGTACTAGAAAATCATCAATTAAAGGAGAATCCAGTCTGAATTGAGCATTCAAAGTCAATAAAAATGGCAGAAAATAAAAGTCATCTCTGTATAACATTGAATGTAAATGATCCAAACTCATCAACCAAAAGACTTAGATTTGTGAATTGAATTCAAAAACAAGACCCAACAATATGTTGTTTATAAGAGATTCACCTTACAAAGACATCCCCAGACTGAAGGGGAGAAGAGGGAGAAAGGTATATCATGCAAGTGGTAGCTGAAAGCAAGCTGGGGTATTTATTCTCATATTAGATAAAGTTGACTTCAAGTCAAAATTAATCAGAAGAGACAAGAAGTTCCCTTCATATTATTTAAGGTAATCTCCAGGAAGAAGTTACCCTAATTGTAAATATTTATGCCCCAAACATTGGTGTGCATATGTACACAAATAAAGCCCTTTTCAATATAATCAAATAGAACACAATACTATAATACTGGGTGATCTTAACATATCCCTTCTCACCACTTG
Organism: Marmota marmota marmota; assembly: GCF_001458135.2. Lineage (NCBI taxonomy): Eukaryota > Metazoa > Chordata > Mammalia > Rodentia > Sciuridae > Marmota > Marmota marmota. Next base: position 17,934,739 of record NW_026000093.1, read on the forward strand.
ATAGCTCATACAGTCAAAGATTTTTCAAACTAAAAATTCTTTTAATCAAATGTAGCTAACAGACATCTATATGATATTTCATCATTGAAAACTAAATTCACTTGCTTCTCAGCACCACACAGAACATTCTCTAAAATAGAATATATTTTAAGGCAAAAAAAATCTTAGAAAATATAAAAAATCAAGATAATTGCATGCATCCTATCAGAGCATAAAAAAAATGAAATTTGAAATAAATGACGATGAAAAAACAGAAACAATTCTAATATTTGGAGATTAAATAATACACTTTTTTTTTTTAAAATTTTCGGCAGACACAACATCTTTATTTGTATGTGGTACTGAGGATCGAACCCAGGCCGCACGCATGCCAGGCGAGCGCGCTACCGCTTGAGCCACATCCCCAGCCCTAAATAATACACTTTTGAATGATGAATGGATAGCAGAAGAAATTAAAATAAATTCATAGAAACAAATGAGAATAATGTTACAATATATCAAAATCTCTGGGACAGTATGCAGGCAGTTCTAAGAGGAAAGTTTATAGCATTGATAAAATTAAATTTCCTACATTAAAAAAGAAGGACACTAAATTACTATTTATTTTCATAAATTTATTTATTTCCCCTCAAGGCCCTAGAAAAAGAAGAACAAATTGCCAATGTCATTAGAAGGCAGAAGACAATTGAAATCGGAGCCTAAATAAAAATTAAAAATAAAAGTGTAAATCAAGCATTAAAAAAATAGAAAGGATCAGCAAAACAAAGAGTTGGTTCTTTGAAAGGATAAACAAGATTGATAAACTTTAGCCAAACTAACCAAAAGAAAAATGGAGAAGATTCAAATTAACAAAATTAGAGATAAAAAAGGAAATATCACCACATACACTACTGAAATCCAGGGGATCATTAGAAACTAGTTTGAAAATATGTATTTAAATAAACTGGAACATCTTGAAGATGCTGATAAATTCCTAGAAACGTATGACCTACCAAAAGTGAGCCATAAGGATAAAGAAGAAAACAGACCAATATTTACTAATGAAATTGAAGAAGCTATTCAAAAGCTTTCCAACAAAGAAAGCCCAGGACCAGACAGATTCTCAACTGACTTCTACAAGACTTTTAAAGAAGAAATAATGCCAATCCTTTTCAAACTATTCCATGAACTATAACAGGAGGGAAAACTGCCAAATTCATTCTATGGTATAAATATCACCCTGAAACTAAAACCAGACAAAGACACATCAAGGAAAGAAAACTTCAGGCCAATATCCTTGATGAACATAGATACAAAAATTCTTAATAAAATATTGGCAAACTGCATTCAAAAATAGATTATGTACTTGATTATGTATCATAATCAAGTGGCCTTCATCCTAGGGATGCAAGACTGGTTCAACACATGCAAATAAATTCACCACACAAATAGAGTTAAGGAGAGGAATCACATAATTATCTCAATAGATGCAGAAAAAGCATTTGACAATGCCCAGCACCCATTCATGTTTAAAACATTAGAGAAACTAGGGCTAGAATGAACTTACCTCAACATTATAAAGGCTATATAATGACAAACCCAAGAACAACATCATACTGAATGGAGAAACTCTGAATGCATTTCCTCTAAAAACAGGAACAAGACAAGAATATCCACTCTCATCACTCCTACTCAACATAGTCCTTGAAACTCTTGTCTGAGCAATCAGGCAAGAGGAGGAAATTAAATGAATACAAATAGGAAAAGTAGTCAAATTATCTCTATTTGCTGATGACATGATCTTAGAAGATACAAAAAGCTCTACCAGAAGACTTCTAGAGCTGATAAAAAAATAATAAAGTAGCAGGAAACAACATAAATCACTCACTCCAATAATGAATCTGTTGAGAAGGAAATTAGAAAACCTATACCATTCACAATGATCTCAAAAACAACAGACTTGGGAATCCAATTAAGGAGATGAAAGACCTCTACAATGAAAACTAGAACACTGAAGAAATTGCAGAAGACCTTCGAATATGGAAAGACCTCCTGTAGTCTTATACAGGCAGAATTAATATTGTCAAAATGGTCACACTACCAAAAATGTTATACACATTCAATGCATTTCCCATCAAAATACCCATGACACTTATCACAGAACTTGAGCCATATGGATAAAGAAAACTTAAACAGACCAATATTTACTAATAAAATTGAAGAAGCTATTCAAAAGCTTTCCAACAAAGAAAAGCCCAGGACCAGACAGATTGTAGAATACCAAACAATTGTAGAATTCATTTGGAAGAATAAGAGACTCAGAATAGCCAAATCAATCCTGAGCAAGAACAGCAATGCTGGAGATACCACAATACCTGAGCTCAAATTATTTTGCAGAGCTATAGTAATAAAAACAGCATGGTATTGGTGTCAAAACAGACATAAAAACTCGTGGACTAGAATAGAAAACCCATATGAATACAGTCATCTGACACTTGACAAAGGTGCCAAAAACACTCATTGGAGAAAAGGTAGACTTTTTAACAAATGGTTTTAGAATTTTTTTTTTTTTAAGAGAGAGTGAGAGATAGAGTGAGAGAGAGAATTTTAATATTTATTTTTTAGTTATCGGCGGACACAACATCTTTGTTTTTATGTGGTGCTGAGGATCGAACCCAGGCCGCACGCATGCCAGGCGAGCGCGCTACCACTTGAGCCACATCCCCAGCCCGGTTTTAGAAAAATTGAATGTCTATATGTATAAGAATGAAATTGATCTCTATCTCTCATCCTACTCAAAAGTCATATCAAATTGGTACAAAGATCTAGGAATCAGACCTGAAACTCACAACTGCTAGAAGAAAATGTAGACTCAACACTCCAACATACTGGCACAAGCATCAACTTCCTTAACAAGACTCCTAAATGCAAGAAATAAAACTGAGAATCAATAATTAGGACAGCAGGGGCTAGGGATGTGGCTCAAGCGGTAGCGCGCTCGCCTGGCATGCGTGCGGCCTGGGTTCGATCCTCAGCACCACATAAAAACAAAGATGTTGTGTCCGCCAAAAACCAAAAAATAACTATAAAAAAATTCTCTCTCTCTCTCTCTCTCTCTCTCTCTCTTAAAAAAAATAATTAGGACAGCATCAAATTAAAAAGGTTTTTTTTTTTTTTTTTCAGTGAAGGAAACAATTATATGTGAAGAGAGAGCCCACAGAGTGGAAGAAGAGCTTTCCCACCTTTACCTCAGATGGGGGATCAATATCCAGAATATAGAAATAACTCAAAAACCTTAACACCAAAAAAAAAAATAAAATAACAAATGGGCAAAAGAACTAAAACAGATACTTCTCAAAAGAAGAAATATCAATGGCCAATTAGTATATAAAAAATGATCAACATCCCTAGCAATCAGGCAAATGCAAATCAAAACACCATTGAGATTTTATGTCACTCCAGTCAGAATGGCAATTATCAAGAATACAAATAATAATGTCGGTGAAGATCTTGGGGGGTGGGTATATTGATACACTGGTGGTGGGACTGCAAATTAGTGTAACCACTCAGGAAAGCAGTATGGAGATTTCTCAAAAAACTAGGAATGGAATCACCATATGAACCAGCTATCCCACTTCTAAGGGGATATCCAAAAGATCTAAAATTAACATATTATAGGGATGCAGCCACATCAATGTTTATTGAAGTACAATTCAAAATAGTTAAGCTATCGAACCAATCTAGATGTCCATCAACAGATGAATGGATAAAGAAAACGTGGTATATACACACAATGGAGTGTTACTTAGTCATAAAGAATAATGAAATTGTGGCATTCGCTGATAAATGGATGGAACTGGAGACCATCATGCTAAGTGAAATTAGCCAGACCCATAAAATCAAAGGCCAAATGTTTTCTCTGATATGTGGGAGCAAGGCCAAAATAAGGGCAGGTAGTGAGGGGATGCTGTGAAAATAGAAGATGCATCAGTGGAGAAGAGGAAGGGGATTGAGAGGAAGGGAGGATAGAGAGGAAAAGAGAGAAATGGTGGAATGAATCTGAGCAAACTTATATGTACATATGTGAATATACCACAGTGAACCTCACCTTTATGTATATCCACAAGACACTAATTTAAAACAAAACAAAACAAAAACCTGTAAACAAATAGAAGAAAGATCAGTATAGTATAGGAAAGAAAACAGGGGGAGGGAGGAGGGAAGGTAAATTGGAAGTAATGGGGACTGAATTCGATGAAATTATATTCCATTTTTGTATAATATATCAAAATGAACCCTGATATTATATATAACTAAAATGAACTGATAATTTTTTTTTAACGTTCAAATAAGCTTAGAACCATTTGAACCATGAGTTATAACCATGCAGGATAAAAAAAAAATGTGGTATTGCCCCTTCCTCCTTGTGATGGAGTTGATGAAATTCACCCAAACACTCCTCTCTAAGGAGCATCACTAATCTAGATGTCCCATCTAGATGTCCCATCTAGATGTTTCTAGATAAGCCTTTATAAGGAAATAATTGATTATGCAAACCAAGGACTGACTTTTTTGTGCACTGAGATCCTTAAACAAAGAAATGGGAATAGGTTCCAGTATGGGCTATTTTGTACTGTATTTAACTTACAAGCTGACATTATAATGTAGGAATGTAGAAGGAAGTCAGGTCTACCAATTCTGCATGCAGACTTAAAGTAGCAGTGCAACTGCTACAGTCTTTCCCCCTTGTCCATGTGGCTGGAATTGAAGAATTCAGAAGTCCTAAAGGATAGTAGAATAAAAGTAACCTCTGCCTATGCGCCTCTCACTGGAGAAGAAATTCCTACCCAGGAGATCTGCCTAATAGATAGGATTTTGTGGGAATGAGAAATAAACTTTTATTCTCTTCATCAAACTCAGTACAGCACAGTTATTTTTCTCTGATGAACTTGGACACTAACCATATAGGGTAAGGGACATGTCTTAGAAGTTATCCGCTTATAATTGATGTGTACAGCTGTAGGCTGGGTATGGTCACCCAAGAGGTGAGTGAAAATAGAGAAGAGATGAGATCCCAGGATTGAGCCCACAGACGGACGTTTTGAAAGGAGAAATAATGAGAAGAATCCCAACAAAGGTCTTGGGGTGATCTGTCAGGCAGGAATAAGGACCTTGTACTGGAGGTTAGGAAAGGAAACATTTTAGAGTATCTCAATATTTTTTCAATTGGCAGAATGATCGATGGTGTTGAATACTCTCAGGGTCTAAGATGAGGTTCTTAGAATAGGACAATGTGAAGGCCAGTGACCCTAAATGGAGTAGTTTAAGTGATGTAGTTGGAGTGAAAGCCTCACAGGAGGGGGTCAGAGAATACAAGGGAGCAAGTGTGGTTAGATATTTGGAGCTGACATTTACAGTGAAGTGGGAGGTAGGAGCTGAGGAAGCAGAGGGATCGGGGAGAGATACTTTCTGTTCTGTTTTGCTTTTGAGTGAGATATGTTTCAGTATGTTTGTTACCTAGTAGGAATGATCCAGTAGAGAGGAAAAAAAAACTGATTATGTTAAGGAAAGGGTGACTTTTTGCATGGTAAGGTCCTTAAATAAGGGAAATGGGAATAGGTTCCAATATAATCTATTTTGTATATTATTTTGTATAATTATGAGCTGACATTCCATGAAAAAGGATATAAAATATATTATATAATATTATATATTATATATGTATTATATGTATATGTTATATATGTATATAATATATGTATATATGTATATATAAGGATATAAAATATATATTATATATATAAACTATGTATATAATATATATGTGTATATATAAGAAGGATATAAAATATACATTATATATGTGTACATATCATCTATGTATATAATATATGTATATGTGTATATATAGGAAGGATATAAAATATATATTACTTATGCATATATAATATATATGTTATTACATGCCTATATAAAAATTAGGTAAAACATTAAAATAGAAAATATGTGCTAAAATACTAATAGAATTTATATCTGGGTATTAGCTATAGGGTAATTTTCTCCCCTCTACTCTTTTATTCCCTATCTTTTAATTTTTTAAATGTGTGATATTAGTCTTTTTTAAAAAATTTTTTATTATTAGTTGTTCAAAACATTACAAAGCTCTTGACATATCATATTTCATACATTTGATTCACACGGATTATGAACTCCCATTTTTACCCCGTATATAAATTGCAGATTCACATGGGTTACACATCCACTTTTTTACATACTGCCATACTAGTGTATGTTGTATTCTGCTGCCTTTCCTATCCTCTACTATCCCCCCTCCCCTCCCCTCCCCTCCTCTCCCATCTTCTCTCTCTACCCCATCTACTGTAATTCATTTCTCTCTCTTGTTTTTTTTCCCCTTTTCCCCTCACTTCCTCTTATATGTAATTTTGTATAACAATGAGGGTCTCCTTCCTTTACCAGGCAATTTCCCTTCTCTCTCCCTTTCCCTCCCCCCTCTTGATTATTACTCTTATAGTCAGAAAAAAAAAAAACAATTAAAAAACCCACAAAACTTTCCATTCCTGAGTAATTACTAATGGTAATTTGTCATTTGATCTCCTTCCTAAAAATGACTTTGAATAAAATAATTCCCTCCTTTATGTTATATTCCTTTGTAATAAGATGGTGGTATCCATAATGTTCAAAATGAGGAAAGGTTATATTGGTTCATTGTAAAGTACCATGCATTTTCTTGACTAGTATAATCATTTTACCATTAACTAATTTGCTACACCTTTTAAGCAACCTGAATCTGGAGACCATAAAATGAACTTAACATTATTTGGAAGAAACCCGTCCTACGAACTGGCTACTCTGTAAGAAAATTTTAAGAGTTCAGAGAATTGAGTTTTGAATTGTACCAAAAGATGAAAATATTCAGGATATTACGCTGGCTCTGGCCCTAAGGAGATTTAAAAGAAAAAAAAACACAAAAATTAAAAAAAAAAAACCAACAACAACCAGAATTCTAGTTCACCAGAAACAGTTAAAATCTTTTAAGAAAACAGCCCTCCAAAGAAAAAGAATCCGAGGTACCTCCTAAAATTAAAGGATTTTTTGTTGTTGAGCTTTAAAATAGCCCCGAGGGCTGTCTGATTATTTCCTACTGCTTTCTCTTGCTTTTCCTTTTAGGAGCCTAGAGGCTCACTCTGTGGTCCAAATGCTAAAAGTGGGATCCCTATTTCCAGTCCCTGTCTCCTTCACCTCCCCCCAGCCTTCTTAGGTGGGCGTTTTTTCATTCATGCTCACTGTTTGTTCTCAAGTTCATTCTCTTTAGTGTGTCTTAAATGTTTCTTCTTTACATCAAGTGGGGTTTGATGTGGCTTTTTCTGGATTTTGGTAACAATTTTTTTGCTCATCTCCCTGCTTCTGGTCTCCCCTCTACTTCCTACAAAATCTTCCTACAAAATTTAGACCCGGTGACCTTAATTAAAATCGTCTAGTGATTCCCAACACCTTTGGGTAAAACCTGTGGTTCCTTGAAGGAGATAAAAGCACCTGATGATTGAACCTCCAGAATTTACTTCAGTTTGATTCCTGCAACCACACTCCTTGCGCTCCAAGTTCCTACGAACCATTCCCCAGTTCTGACTGTTTGGTCTCTGAAGGTGCCGTTTGTTCTGCCTGGAACAGGTGCCTGTCCTCTGGCGCATCTGCACTCTTTCCTGCTTCTCAAACCTGGTCCAGAGGCCACATGTTTCTAGCTTCCCCTCCTAACACAGAGCCACAGAGTTAGATGCTCCGGGGTATCTTCTCCAGGCGCTGTGTGAACATCTCCAGTAGAGGAGTTATTTCAAGAATTACAATGCTCTATTTATTCCTTTGCTTCTTAAACTTCAAGCTCTTTAAGCTTTTGCTCCATCCCATTTATAAAACAGTTGTTTGTATTAGTCTGCTCGGGATGCCATAACAAAATATCCCCACGGGGTAGGGGAAGCATCTGAAGTTTATTTGCTCACAGTCTTGAAGACTTGTAGGGCTGGTTTCTTTTGAGACTCTGCTTGTAAATGGCAGCCTTCTTCCAGTGTCTTCACATGATCTTCCCTGTTCACATGTGTGTATCTAATCTCCTTTTCTTATAAGGACACCAGTCATGTTGGATCACAGCCCTCCGCCTATGACCAGAGCATCAAGGATGAATTTGGGTGCAACAAAATGCTTCCCATAACAGTGTTCAATAAAGCTGTGTTGTGCTTTAAGTGGAACTCATTTTATGATTCCAGAAAGGTTTACTCTTCAATACTAGGTGAGGTATAGTCCAGGAATTTAGTGTTAATGCTGACATCACCTTGAAAGAGAACTCACACTTACTTCCTACACATTCTAATTAGTGTGTTTAATACCTTGTTTCCTTGTTATTTTTTTTTAATCCATGCCAAGGAACACTTTTCATAAGACACAGATAAGAACTGTGTTTGGAAATCAAAACCCAGGCATACAATTGGAAGATATTAATTGGCCAAACCCAAGAGCCCAAAGCACAGAGACAACCACAAATACTTGTCTTTCACCAAAGTACAAAGATCAAACAGTTTATACGTTTCACTAAAATACATCCTGGCATGAAATACAGAACTAAGCCCACAGTAGGTACCCAATAATTATGTAAGGGAAAAATTAGTTAACAATATAGAAAGATGCAGGAAATTTTTGGTGTGGATAGTCCGAATTCACCATCTCTTTGTTTAACACCTCATATTCAGGAGAAAGAGAAGTAAACACAATTGAAAGGCGAAAAGAAAGAAAGAGAGAGAGAGAGAGAGAGAGAGAGAGAGAGAGAAAGGCTAGAAGATGATGCATTGAAAATAAACAGGATAGGGAAAATTAAATAAAAAGCTAAAATTTTAAAAAGTTGATCAGGTAATCAATATGGGAAGCCATCCATGTAGCTGGCTACCTGAGGGAAGTGTTTCAGGCAGAGGGAGAAGTTCAAAAACCCAAGTGGAACATCCCAGCCACGTCTGAACAAAGGAATGGACTCAACTAGCATTTCCCAGAGGAAATGCTGCAGAATATCAATTCTGAAGGGCCTTCACACACTGAAAAAGGATTCCAAGTTAAACTCGGCATACTTGGCCTTCTCTTGGGACGTAAATGGATACAGCTATCTGCTCATTAAAGCCTTTGAAGACAAGATATTTGTTGAATATTTTTTAATATCTTGTTTTCCAAGTGTTTTTAACCACAGGAACCATTTGAGAGAAGTTATTTATTAGCAGAAACTAAAATTCTAGAAAATCCACAAGAGAAAATTTTGGACTTATTGGCCCCTCAGTATAAATTAGACAATAATATATTTCAGTTATCCAATGAATCAGACGTCAGTGGGCAATGTAATTGTATATAAATGTATTATTAAATATCATATTAAGTAAATTTTTTATGAAAGATATACAGTTCTAGGGAACAAGCATGTACTTTTAAGAAGTTATTTTTCTCTTTTTATCACTAGAATCACATTGTAGTCATCTGAAAATTTCTTTTATTCATATTTCACCCATCTTTCCTGGACTCTCCAAGTTTAGAAAGAGAAGCTTCCTGATTCCTTACTGGAACTGAATAAAAAAACAAAGGAACTGAACTGCCTCATGAGTCCATTTTTTCCTCTCCAATTCTTTGATCTCAGGTTTTAGAAACACCTGCATTGTCCTTTAGAGTCTCAATGGCACCCATGTTTGTCTGAGGTTAGCATAATTTCTCATTTAAATGGATACACATTAAGCACGAATTTGGTGTCATTGTAAGAGCAGGATGCCGACAGAGTTCATGAGATTGCTGGCAGGTATGTGGCACCAGGGATCACCATGAAGAGCTAGGTTAGATCTTTAATGGCAAGTAATTGCCATCAGGGGAACTTTTCCCTCCCCCTTTGAAAAGCTCCCATAAACATAATTGCTAATTGCTCTGTTTTGATCATTACACACTACATGCATCATCTCTTGAATTGTCACAATATACCCCATAAATATGTATACTTATATGTGTCTATCAAAATAACAAATTTTTCTTAAACAAACTACTTATGTATTTTTCTTTCTGCTCATCTGTTTGCATTCTGAGTGGGTCCTATCTTGCCTTGGAATCATTTCACTATCCAAAGAAGATTCTTGTTAAATCACTCCACAACTACCTGGATAGTTAAGTGAAATTTAAAGTTTGATTTAAGTCTCTCTAGATAACAAATGCATGTATTTGTACATGTATGATTCATAAGGTGTCTACAAAAGAGCTTTGACAGGAATGTAGACTTCACCATAGTTTTGACACACTAATTCATGTTTCTCATCAATCTGAGTGTTGTTTCAAGGGTACACAATCAGCTTCTTAGTAGATGTCAACCATTGTAAACATTTGAGTAACTTTTATCATGAAAAGAGCAGTTAAAAACAAAGTAAAATAAATATGATAGAAATGATTGCAGAGTAAAGAACAGCTCTCCAACAGGACTCATTAAATTTTTAATTCTAGTATTTGTGCTTTTAACTCAGCTATGAGAATGTTTGAACTCAAGGACTGAGGGAGAAGAGATTATTACTAATAAAATTAGATATTTTCTATTAAAGAAAATTTACCACCACTATTATAATATACCTTGGGAAATGTGGCTTTCCTGGTTTTTATTAGTAACACAGATTCTCATAAGTATTTTATATTTTATATTATTACAAAACACCTCATTTGTTGAAAATTACACCATTTAGCTATTCTATTTCATGTTCGAGGGTTTCAGAATTAGCTATTATCTTTAAGAAAGTGCTTTTACATGTAATGATTACACACACACAAACATACACATATACACTTCTCTGATAAATAATATCATTTGGGAATATCTCAAACACTCTAAGGGGAAGAAAACATATTTTCCCTTGGGCACAATTCAAATCTGTTGTCCCAGCCACATTCCCTCCATGAGGTACTTACTTATGAAATGAGAAACCCATTACTTAAATGAAAAGTTCCTCAAAAGATATTTCCAGATAATTTATTCTATATGTACAATGCTGTCATTCTTTTTATTTCATTTTATATTAACAAACTAAACCACTAGCTATCGTACTGTGATTGAATATTTGCTCAAAATAAAACATTTTGCTCTATCTCTCCTCTTCTTCTTCCACACACACCCACACTATGTTAGCACACAACTGATAGGTGTCACCCTTTTTTAGGTTTCTCTCTCCCATATTTATCAATGGACCTACTAAAGGAGTTAAATGCATTCAAATTTACAAAAGAAAATAATTCAAAAGTCAGCCTTCCAAGTAGGCAGACTCAACTATGACTTATGGAGTATAATTTCAGGGTAACGACAAATCTCCACCTTCCCTAAAACTGGCAAATCCATCATCCCTAGAGAACTGGTGCGTTCAAACATCCGTGAAAGATTCATCCCTTTGTCATAGAGCTTTATCTCTCATTAAAATAAGACACCACTGTCAAGATGATATCCAGTTATTGTTCTCGTGTTATTCCAGGAGGCAGATTCAGAGATATTGTTGGTATGGATTCTGGATGTGTCTGTGTGTGGGTGGTGGTAGGGAGGAACACTGATGATCATATCTGTGAGGCTCTCTTGAGAAACAAGCCTGCAAAGGAAGATAGAAAGGCACCAACTCCAAGCTCTTCCTTCTTCAAGGTTCAACTAGCTCTGTCCCTTTCATGGGGTTACCAAAACGGACATATTTATGGAAACCTTTGAGAATGTAACATTGTGTTGCAGGCATAGAAATTTTGCTGCTGCTTACTTGTGGCTTTGGACAAGTTAGTTAACCTCTGTGAGTTCAGTTTCCTCCTGGAAAAATTCAGCAGGTGATTGTGAAGACTCAGTGCATCCGCATGTGTGAATTGACAGTGCCTGGGGATTGGAATGTGCCCTGTGTTTCCCTCTTGAGCTCCTCACATGGCTCTTTATTTGTGGAAATGCCTCTAGGCATGGTCATTTCTGCACCTTGATATCTGTGTGTCTTGTCCATATCCTCAGTTTTCCCACATTTGTCAATGATACCTCACATAGACTCTGTATGCTATGGTCTATGTGCCCTGGTCCATCACTTTCTCCTGCCCTGGGCTAGAGGACAGTGGTCTGTCTCACCCTTCACCTCCTGCCTGAATCAACCAGAGTCCTCTCTAGGCCACAGGAGTTACTGGTGGAATCTCTAAGACGGTTGGGGAAGGGACAGAAATAAGGATATTTCTCCCAGGAGATTCTGCCTCCAGTGGTCTTTCTATTAGTAGCAAGTCCTTCTCAAATGTACCACCCCCATCAGGACAGGCTTCTGTGGATCAAGTCTCTGGGTCCTAGGAACCCTCTGTCTCTCAGCCTGGGATCTGTTTCCTATACTTGCTCATATCCAGCTTGCCTCATTGTTCCCATTTGATCTTCAGATTTCCCATCACTCACGAGGTCTAGACAATTCCCTGTACTAATTTGTCTCTCTTTCAGATACTTACCATGGTTTCTCTTCTCTTGATTGGATCATGAGACACCGATGTTGTGTTACCGAAATTACTGACTTTTATGGGCTGGGGTTGTGGCTCAGTGGCAGAGTGCTTGCCTTGCAATGTGAGGCACTGGGTTCAATCCTCAGCACCATATAAATAAATAAACAAATAAACAAAATAAAGATATATATTTTTTTAAATTACTGACTTTTAGCATCTGGGTTAGAATCTTACACTACAGAATTTAATTTTCCAAATAAATGAACATGAAGCCTCTTAGGGTAAAAGTCACTTTAGGAGCTGGCGATCCTGTCTGTATACCTATTACAGAAGCTGTGTAACGTCTGATCAGGTTGGACTTCAGTATGCACTGGACATTTGCAGAACTGAAGTGGGGAGTGAAACATCCACTTGAGAGGGCCAGTGACAATCGAGTTGAATAGGAACACCATGACCCAATGGGGCTGAGAGCAGAGCAATCCTTTGTTGAGGTTGTGATTGCATAAGATTTCCTGTTCTCTTAGACTTAATTGCCATCCACAGCTTCCGTGTGCTTGCTGCTGTGTGTACACATCTAGTGGCATTCCCCAAAGGGAGAGGACAATGCCTTACCAGCCCTGGCAGGGGTCTCCATTTCCCAATCTTACTACACTTGCAAAAAAAGGACAAAAAGTCTTATTTCAACTCTCCAGTATTCATTATCTTCTCCCACATGGCTCCTTGGTATAGCTCCTCCTCCCCACTTGCTAAAGGGAAGAATTCTCTTGCTTTTGTTGGCTCCAGGCTTTTATTTAAGTGTGGACTTGGGTAAGGAGTGAAGGAGGGAATAAAATAAGTCAGTAAGATTCAGTGGGTCTGCACTGAGAAACACAGAGAATAGCCAGAAAGTAGGTACAGCTGGCTGTGTAAACAGATGTGGGAGATGAAGAGTGACAGTCTGCAGATTTGCAAAGGGGATGGGAGGAGGGGGACAAAGAAAGGGGATTCCATGAAGTGTGTTTGCTGAATGTAACATTTCGTTCTTGAAGAGATGCAATAAAAATCCAACCTACTTTAAAGTGAATGTTAGTGGTTAGGCTGCACATTTATTTAAAAAAAAATTTGTCTATACCTGAAGTCTCTTTTGTTTACACATTGTCTGATTCACATAATTACCACTTTAAATGATACTTCTCCTTTCCTTGTTTCAAAGTGTTTTTTTTTTTTCCTCCAGCTAGGTAGAGAGCTGCTAATGCTGCCTTCTTATTTATTTATTCACATGACAAACAGTGGGAGAGGGCCTGCTGTGTACCAGGATCTGTGTAAGATTCCATCCTGCCCAAGAGGAGCTCTCAGAATACACAGGGAGATAGAAAACCAAACACCCATTTCTCCATGTAGCCAGTGTAGGGATAGAAATGAAGGCATGAGATGAGCACAGAGCAGGCACCCTCCTTACAAACACCTAGCACAAAGCTGGGCACAAAATAGCTAGGCAAATCCAGCAGTAGAGAGTGTTGGGGCTGTAAAGCAAATGCAGGGCTGCATCAACAGCCATAGGTGGGGGCCGACTTCTCTACTGAATACTATTGTACAGTGGAGGTCAGTAGAAAAGATGGTTCAACCTACAGCTTTCCATCAATTCCATTAGTCATTATGCATTAATGGCAGAAGGACACACTACTCTCTGGTGGATCAAGGAAGAACAGAGACACAAAACCATCTGATACAAGCTGTGTGTGTGTGCACACATTTTGTGTGTGATGCTGGGGATGAAACCCATGGCCTCCTGAATGCTAGGAAAGCACTCTACCACTAGGCTATACCCATAGCCTGAAGGAAACTTCACTATATTTGGGAAAATCATACAAACAGAAGATACAATAGGCAGCTAATTGGTCTATATACACTGAAGAACAATATCATGGTCCAGAAGTAACCTTGAACTGTCTAACTGAATAGTCTGTTAGGTAAGTCTTTCCTACATCAAAGAATTCCTCCAACAGAAATAAATACTCCGAATAACGTTTCAAATATACTAAGGTGACACTATAGACCACCCAGTAAATAGCAAATGAGAAAATGATGTGAATTGGCCATGCCCAGGTTTCCTCTGAAATGGTGCAGAACAGAGACAGTGTGATGTGGAAGTGGGACAGACGCCTTCATTCATACACCATGTGATCCTTCCTGATTGAAATGAGGTTCTAACTGAAAAATCTAGTAGGCCACAGGCATAAAATGTATCTCTATAAAAGTGTATCCACAGCTCTACAGGTCGGTGATAGCAAAGGATGCTATTCTAGTAACTTAAAACTCTAACTTCATGCAAAATGGTGTCGTGTCTGATCTTACATCCATCAAGCACAGAAGTGAGATCTAGCATGTATACACTGTACCACAGAAAGACCCACACTGAACAGGCAAAACTGTCTACTCTCTTCCACTGCTACACCCATGACATTACTTAAAAGATATTTATGGAGAAGACAAACACGTGAATGGCATAAAATTGGTAAACCACCACACCAAAACGTCCACTATCTATACTAATTACAAAAACCCTCAACCCAGTATTTAGGATTTTTCCAATCAAAATGTAGCTACTTTGGGGCAGACAAGTTATTAGGGAATAGCTTCTAATGGGCACAGAGTTTTTATTGGAGTGTTGGAGATGTTCTATAATTCAATAGTGGCAATAATTGCACAACTCTGAATACACTAAAAAATTCCATTTAATTGTGCATGTTGTGGACTGTGAATTGTATCTCAACAAAGCTTTTATTTTTTAAAAAAACTGTGGTTGAGATTCTGTCTTGATGAGGTACATTACAACTTAAGAATCAAAAATACAGTGCAATGTGCCCTGTTAAAAATTAGCTTTACTTTTAAAATTATGAGAATTTACATTATCATCCAATGCAAACACTGACCCTAGAATTGAGGAAAATTATCATTTTGAAATGTGAAAGCTCTTTAAACAGAAGAGCAGCATGTTAATGGTCCTGGAATTATTAACCTGAAAATATCTTTTGTATTAGAGAACTGGTTGATGAGTTGTTGGTTTATTTGGTCTTTTATCCACCACATATTTATTAAGGAATCTGAGAAGCAGAATTTTTCTAGGTTCCTGAAAAAATTGACTTTCTCATCACTAGTTGAATCATCGAGTGCAGGAAAGGTTTGAAGATCTCTAGGATCCTGTGAATACATTACATCGTGGGATATTGACATCCATCTCCACTGCACTAAGACTCTCGGGATCCCTCAGATAAAAGCAGAGGGAGAGTTATACAACTATTGCAGAAATGAGTTCATCTTCTAGAACAGAAAAATGGAAGTTCTTCCTGAATATAGTGATTTCCTCTAACATTAATGGCTCAGCACTCCATTGGTTCTCTATCTGGCCTCAACTGTAAGCTCCTATAGACTGTGGCTGATGGGCACTAGATTCTTATAAGACTGCACAGTCCAGGAAGAGGACAGAGAACACACACGGTTATTCAACAATTGAAATGTGCCTTGGCCAAGTTGAAGAGTGTTCCAAGTGAATTCTGTAAATTTAGTACAAAATTTCTTAATTATCCCTTAGTATATAAAACCACTTATAACATGTTGAGATGACAGTATCATGAATATATTGGTACAAAGTATAGTCTCCCTCCTTTAGAATAATTTATTCATCCGTGTTGCCCTTAGGATGGACAATAAAAGGCTATTAACACAGTTTAAAAGAACTTGACTTTGTAAATGTGACAAAGCATGAAATCAAGAGAGCCACAGCCAGCTCCTATTTGTATTTTCCCACTATTGTAATAATTGCGGGGAAAGTGTGAGAATACAGTGAGATGTTGATTTAAAAGCTGACTTACCCCTTAGTCATCCTAATGTTTTAAATGACATTTTATAACCAAAACTTCTGTCTTGAAAAAGAATCTCAACCAGTGGTAAGTAACTTGTACAGCTAGAAATTAGGGGCCGACTCTTGCACGAGGCTAACAGAATTGGTACTGCTTACAAATGGGCACAATTGGACACTTTGGGGAGTAGAGCCAGATAAGTAGGGAGGATCAAAAATGGCTGGGACCCTTTATCCAGATACAAGTAGTCATTTTCAGGCTCTTCTTAATATCTACATGGATTAAAAAGCTCATAGAGAGGAGAAAGAGATCATTTCATTTTCATTTCATAAAAGGAACAACTAATGATGTTAATAATGATAGACAATTTGGGATGTAATCTTATAATCTTTGGATTGTATTATTATAATCTTCTATGTAAGTTTCCTTAATAAGAACAGTCCCAATTAAAGAAAACCCAAATTTTGCAAGTAACTGATATGTGCATCAAGTTCTTAGCTACCATTTATTTATATGACAAGATTTACTCTGGGGATTGAAATTATCAATATAAGTTCCAATATGCACACATAATATATCCAATATAGACACACAGTTCAGTGGGGGGAAAACACAAGGAAACAATAACTGAAGCAATGCTATACATACTATGATTGTGATATTTATGTTAGTGGATTTAGAATATGTACAATTTATAAGTAATTAAAAGCAAATGTATATATACTATTACTTAGTTAATAAGGTGTCTGCTGCTGCATTGCAATAAATAAATAATCTGCCAACTATAACTTATTTATGGAAGTCAGTCCAAGCTACTTTAGTATCTGTGTGCTTCTCTGTGGTCTTTGTTGCTGGGGCAGAACAAACAAAATAGGAATCAGTCTTCTGTCTTAGTGTTGTATGTCAAAGAGTAGTCATTTGTCAAGGAATATTCTGGGGTTTGCTCACAGCTCCCAGTATGCTGGAGGTTTTGCCCCATGGTGAGTTTAAGAAGTTTGTGAAATCCAAGCAGTCAATGGGAACAACTAATGATGATAATAATGATAGATAATTTGGGAAAACAGATGAAGGATTATAGCTGACAACTTTGGTGGGTAAAGCTGAAGCTAATTAATGAATTTCCTAATGAGTCCTCTCCATTATGTAGAGAGCTTGACAGGTATATCTGGATATAATGCAGTATCATGGGTGACTTTACACAGTATGTGTGTGAGGTGTGGGGAGGCATGCACACATGCACATATTTGAGGGAGAAACAATAGACAAGACAGTTTGTGTTCTAGGGCCTCACATAATAATTGTATAAAGTCTTGATAAATGTTTTCATAGTTCTGAAGATACTGTTTACAAATTAGGCAACTTTGCTACATATAGAACATTGATATTTCCACACTTGGAGATTAATGATATTAAGCCTTTGATATTTGCTCAAGTTACATTTTCATCTCAATTCAGTCTACTCTTACCTGAGAGACATTAGATTTTACTTGTGTGAGTGTAGGGTGTGTGTGTGTGTGTGTGTGTGCGCGCGTGTGTATGTGTCTAATAAATATACTTGCTAGTACACTAGGAGCATGTATAAAATTTATGTGGGAAGTACATATATGCTCTTTGTATATAATTTGGAGAATACATGTAATTTTTAAAATATTTTCATGCTGGTTTATAACTGTGTATTATTTTTTGACATATCATCGGTCTGATTTAGGGCACAATTCCAATTAACATTTATCCATTGCTCACTGAATAATGTTTTAAGCACAATTATATAACACTGTCCAGATTATACTTTGTCAGATATTTTATAATTAGGTGAGAAAAGGAAAGCAGATGACCTTATAGGGAGAAATCTCTAGAGACGATTTCTATGCTTGTCCTGTCCTAGAAAAGATGTAAAAGTTGTAATTTGTTTTGAGTAAGCTAGTGAGCATCATTAAAGTGGTTTGTGAATTATATAATTTTCTATATGACCTGCCTTTAAGGATTACTAGGCTCTGCTGAAATTTAAAGCAGTGAGACATTCAGGTAAGTAACATGAGTGTCAGGATTGTATGAACCAATAAAGAAATAAGTGCCAGGTCATGATCTCACAATGTTATGGTTTGAGTATGAGGAGATCCCCCCAAAATTCCTGTTGTAATGCAGAAATGTTCAGAGGTGGAATGACTGGATTATAAGAGCCATAACTTAACCAGTCCATCCTAGTTTGAACAGACTAACTGGGTAGTAACTGTAGGGAGGTAGGACATGGTTAGAGGAAGTGGGTCATTGAGGGCATGCCCTGCAAGGGTTCATCTTGCCTGTGAGCCCTTCCCTCTTTCTCTGCTACCCGGATGCCACAAGGGGAGAAGATTTCCTCTGTGATGCACTTCCATCATGATGTTCTACCTCATTTTGGGCCCAGAGCAATGCAGCTGGCCCACCATAGAATAAATCTCTGAAACACAAGCCCAAATAAACGTTCCCTCCTATAAGTTGTTCTTGTCAGGTATTCTAGTCACAGCAAGGCAAAGCTAACTAGGACACACAGCCTGGGAGAAGGGCCCCAGGGAGTGGATCAGTGAAGAGGTTGTCTCCTCGGCAGGGCAGAATGGATGGGGTGATGGGAGCAGGGGACAGCAATGCACAAGATACATTGTCCTTTTTCCAATAATGTTTTGAGATGCACTTTGATTCTCATTAAGAACAGCCTTTATGTGCCAGACCTTATGCTACATGCTTTTATAAGCACCTTAATTACATCTCATTAAAGCCTATCGAAGTCGTTCCATTGTACAGATGAAAAAAAATGAGACCCCCCAAATTAACCAACTTATCCCAATACGTTTTGGAGTCAGGATTTGAATCCAGGCAGTCTAACTATGACAATTATGGCAGCCCCTATGATGGATATGGGTTCCATGAAATAAAAGACAGGAAACTGATGAGATGATAATAATCCATTTTGAATGTTCCAGACTTTTATAAATAACAGATCCATTACTTGCCTCTTACCTATCAAGAAAATGTTAACATGGCTACTTGGCATTATTAGTAGGTAAACAGCAAATATCAAGGGGTTAGTAAATCAATCGTAGGAGCTCCAGTTTAGAAGTCAGTCTGGGGCCCCTTGCATATTTCATGTTTGACAGGTTGTCTGCACATATACACTGAAGTTCAAAACATGAAGGACGGAAGCATCTAGAATCAGGCAGTCATGCTAGAAAATCCCGAGAGGAAATGAAGACCTAAAGATGATTGCTAGTTCACCTTTAGAGTTCCCTTGGCTGGTGAAACAAGCCCAGGCCCCCTGCCATCAGCCTTCAGCATGTCAGCATTTTTATTGGAATGCATTCTCAAATCTCCTAGAGAAAATTCCCTATTCCCTCTCATTATCTCATTATTTTCTTCCCTGTTTTCACTACAAGATTGTTTAAATAAATGGCATTTGTGGTCCTCTTTCTACCTTTATTTGCTCCTTTAAAAATTCATTGATTTGGTTATTATTTCATCTAATATCCCTCCCATCTCATCCCATATTTATAGGTCAGCCACTCTGTGCTATGCCTATGTTTGGTTTAGGGGAAAACTGTGTAAATTGGTCCTGGAACTCTTCTTCCTCAGCTCCTGGGTCCACATGTTGCTCCCACGGATGCACATCCCATCCAGGCTTAGGCACATGAGACAACTCTGCGCTCTGTGCAACAAAATTCCCAACTTCCTTTCTGTTCCGTCAACTCACTCATTCACTCCTCCTGGCACTCAGCTGATCTCTCATTGATGTTAAGAGGAGGAAACTGATTGACCAAATTCCCAACCTGTCTGATAGTATTATAAGCCTAGGAGTATGGACTGCAGTTCACTAAGCTCTTTCACAAGTCTCATTTCATTTGCTCTTCAAAACAGTACATCTAGTAGGGGAAAAAATATCTTGTTGAAGATCAGTGTAGGCATTATAAATATATTTTGGTACAAATAACATCTCTTTATATTTATTTTTATCTATGTTTGTATGAACAAGGAGAAAGGGAGAGAAGAATGTGCATTGGGTCTGTACTTTGTCCATATCAGGTGAGTGGCCATGGAGGGGTAAAAGACAACATTGTCTTTGCCTTTATTGAACTTTGTTAGATAGCAGGTATTAGCACCTGTTTTATTACACACACACACACACACACACACACACAAAAAGCATCACTTTTTCAATTAAAAAAATACCAAATAAAAATTTACATGTAAAAACAAACAAAAATAATGCTATGAGGTTAAGACTAGCCTTATTTATTTTATTTTTATTTTTTTGGTGGTTCTGGGAATCAAACCCAGGGCCTTGTGCATACAAGGCAAGCACTCTACCAACTGAGCTATATCCCCAGCCCATAGCTGTTCTTTATTACTGACTTTAAACATAACAAGAAATTGAGTGTGGGGGGTAAGAGAGGGTCTGCTGTGGAGACTGGCTAAGGAACATGCAGAGCCAGGCTCCATCCCAAATCATCTGGTTGGGAGGACAGTGAGATTTCTGCCCATGGTAGCTGTTTCCTTTCTGTAGAACAAACATCACAGCTTAGTAGGATTTAGGGCAGTGCAAAGCAAAATAAGGCTCTCCAGTAATGAAGAAGAAGACATTTTAAATGAAGGCATCACCTGTAGACCAGTTGGCTTTGGGAATAATGTCAACCAACAGATGGTTTGATTGCACCAACTGCACTGAAATCTCCATTTCTTTTAAAGTTTTCTCATTTGAAATCCCAATATTCTCTAATGGCTCCTGGCTCTCAGGTCTCCATTCTCAAGTCTAACATAGGAACTAGGTTAAGAAAAACTCTTGTAGGTATGAAAAATTATGGGCGATGAGTTCATACTTAGGAAATTCCTTAGGATATATATATATATATGATTATTTTTGCCCAATCTCGGTTTTGAGTATAGTTGTTATGTTTGATGTTAGTGAAAATTAATTTATATACTGAGAGGTTTTACCTCTCCCACGGAAGGTTCTAGGAAAAGAGGAGAGAGACTGTAGCAATAATATCCATGATGATCAGGGAAATGAAGAACAACTAGAATTGAGCAGATGAACAACCAGAAAAAAATTGGCATCTGAGGAAAGGCAGCCAGAAAACCAAAAAGTTCAACAGGTATAAGCCAAAATTAAACCTTAAATGGCTCAATTTCTGCTTGATTCAAAGAAAGTCTGACAAAAAAAATAGAGCCCAAATAATTCAGATGAATACAGTGCTTCTCAAAACACACACGCTCACAGGCACACACAGTGGCAGCAGAGGAGACTGGGGGGCGTTTTCTATGTTCAGCCAAACTTCTTCATTTTCTGTTTAGACATCTTTCTCCTTCTCCATCTCAGTCTATGCCCTGTGGCAACTGCCAAACAAAATATCTCTTCTCTCTCCAGTATCCTCTCTCCTTGACACTCACCCTGACTGGCTTTTCAGTTTCTCTCTTGTCACTCATACTCCAACTGCATATGCCAGGTGTGCCCTCAGGTCTTTCCCTCCTTCCCTGTCCTGTGTCACCACTGCTGAAAATTACCTCCCCTGCCACTCAGTGGGGAGTAGCTTCCTTTGTTATTGACAATCAGTCCTCCTTTCCCCATCCAACATCACTGGAATTCTGGCTAATAGAACTTTCCACCTCCTAACACCGAAAGTCACCTGAACGCACAACACAAGGAACTCCAATCTGGTAGCTCATAGTAAATCATAAAAGTAGAATTGCTTCAGCTGGAGACTGCATCCAGGAAGTTTCCAGGACTGTTTGAGTTGCCCCTTTTCCTTTCTTGCATTCCTTATGTAAACTATGTTCACTGAGTACAAGTTTGAGGTCCATTTTATTTTCATATTTTTATTGGCACATTATAATTATACATAAGGGTAGAGTTCCACTCTTCTTAATTGAGGTAATGCTCAATAAGCAAGGATGTGGGACTCAGCAGGGTATCTCATATAGATATCTCAGATTTTGTAAGATAGCAAAATAGAGAGGAATTGAAAATAAATGACAGATCATCTTGGGATGAACCAACACAAAATTCAGAATTTTTTCCATCTATTATTTCTAGTATTTATTCTATGCACTGTAATATCTATCGATCTATCTATCATTTATTTAGTTCAAGCAGTGCTTTTTAGGAAACTAGCACTAAAACCCAGAAGGAAAATATAATAATAGGTAAATTTCACTACTAGAAATGAATATAGGACTCTTAAATTCTCTATGTAGACCCAGCCCAATAATTACTCATTCCAGAAATTAAGAAAACAGGAAGATTATTATTTCTTATTTTGTTTATTTTGCAAGTTTCATAACCTTGTAATCCAAAGTCATGTCTCCACATGTAGAGGGGCTGAGACTCCTCTTTGTTATGGGGCAAATATATTCTAGGAACCTCTCAGCAGCCCACACACAGCAAATAAGCATCCTTGCTTTGGATGAATATTGAAGGGTAGTCACTGTGCTTTGTTTTGTGTTGGTCAGGATATAGCTCCAGAGTCTCCAAACCTTTTTGATAGCATACATTTATGCATCAATTTGATGGATGAATAAGATCAATAAAGACAGAAAAAATTCTTCCTGTGTATCAGTGTATCATCTTGTACAGCACTTGGAGTTGCCCATGTGCCCCCTTTTTGGTTACAATGTGTATATGACACCTTCTTGAGGAAGAGGGCAGATAGCCACTTGTTGGGCATATTTTGTATTTTGGGGGAGCAAAGAGCATGGCACTGAGAGTGGCACCCATGGAGAATACGGATGCTCCTCTGAGGCTCTGAGATTCTACCATTCTGCTGCCATTCCTGCTGCTCTCTGATCCCAATCACAGTCGCCCAGACATTTTTGATGAGCAGAACAGGAGAGTCTTTTGAACAGCTGATAATGTTAATGTTTGAATTAATTTCTGTACTTTGAGATGATTTGGCCATTGTCATTTGAAAGACAATTGAAAATCTCCTAGTGTCCATTTTTTCTTCTTATAAATTTTTCCCAGTTTTACTAGATGTTCCTGCAGAAATTTATCACTACAAAATAGAGAGACAAGGAGGCTCATAGAAGTGCAACCCTCAATATTCTGAGCTCCAGGGCAGGTGCCCCAGCTTTTAGCTATGCTGGGCAACCACCTGGGCTACCACTCTGGAGGACATCCCCCCACCTTTTTTTTTCTCTTGCCCCCAGTGAAGGGTTAACAAGCAAACATGCATGCACAGAAAGTACGTCTGTGTGGAATGACAGTGCCTGTGAGCAGGGAAAAATAAAAAGAAGTGGTGCTTTGAGAGAAAAGGTCTTAGATAATAGATGAGGCAGACTCATTAAGCCCAAAGCCCTGGGCCTTACACCCAGAGTGCGTTTCAACCTCCTGTTTGCTCAGACTGGGAAATGCACATTAACTACTCCCCTTTCTCAACCCCCAAATGGTGACTTCCTTCTTCCTCTCTCTGGGCCTTACTGTGGGGTCTAAAAAATAAATTCTACCTTATGAATCTGTAAAGTGTGCTGACAAGTAGGAGGGTTGTTCCTAGCTGGGAGACCTAGAGCAGAGGCTGTGAGGTTGGGAGGCAGGTTTGACACCTTGTCCACCTGAACAGGCCTGTGGAAAGCTACCTGCCTGAGAGGACCAGACAGCGTGTTTTACGACATAGATGGGCTCTTTGCAAACATAATGACCCAGCATGTTGATGGAGTCGCTCTTCTCTTCCTCTTCGGACTTCCCTTTCTCTCAAGTTTGCAGCTGCTTACAGGCTGCTTAGAATGAAGTCAAAGCTAGGGACTGGTTCTTCCCACCCACATGGAAGCCCAGATCCCACCTGCAGGTCCAGCCAAGGAAGAGACCATTTCTCAAGCTCTTGGGAAACAGCTCAGAGATCTGACTAGTCATAATAGCTTCTTTCTTAAAAATGTCTCCTTCTGTCTCCACTTTATATCATTAAAAAATTCCAGCTCCAATATAAGAGGGGTGAGTGTGGGGGGAACAAAAAGGAATGGGAAATATGGAAAAAAAATTTTGGTAAATTACAAATGAGACTGGGATATCCCTAGTCTTCTACATATTTCTCTGTGTATTTATTGTTAAAAATCCCCTGCAGATCAGATTTCAGTTATGGTAGCTTCTTGAATTCTAATCACACAGCTCTCAATCAATTATTTTCCCATGCTTGAGAACACCTTTACTACCATTCCTCTCACTTTTCTTTGCAAGCTCACACACATCAAGTGTTTGTTGACTGACTAGATCCCTTGGGCTAATTTATTAATCAATCGACTGAAAGTGGAAATGCAATTTCCTGTAAGTTCAAAGAGCAGAATAGCAGTTGCATTCCTGGAATCATCAATAACTCCCTCCAAATTATATTTGTCATCATGGGGGCACCTGGTATATTAGCATGAGTAACCAAAAGCAACTCCTTTGCAATATTAATGGAGAACAGTCATCCCTGAATGTCTCCAGGTTCTGATTCTGTGAATTTAATCAAGTAGATAAAAAAAATGAGAAAATTTGTATCTGTATTGAACATGTAGAACTCTTTTCTTGTCCTTATTCCCTATATGATACAATATAACAATTATTTCCACAGCACTTATATTGTATTAGTTATGGTAAATAATCTAGAGGTGACATAAAGTATTATGGGAGGATATGCAGAAGTTATATGCAGTGCTGCACTATTCATATATGAGACTTGAGCATTTGAGGATTGGGGTATCCACAGAGGTCTTGGAACGAATCCTTCATGGATATGAGGAATGACTACATATCCTTTGCATTTTGTGAATATTGATATAGCATATGAATTGCCTGATAGAATAAATCTTGTAGACCAGGAGTTTTTACCTGAACTCAGGTGGGGGTTGGGATGTAGATTCTGTGCTGAGCCAGATCTGCTCTGTGACTAACTGAGCAGTACTTCTCCAGTTTTGACAGGACACTAATTCAAAGGCCTCGATAAAATGATGAATTGTTTGCCACAGCCTCTAAAACTCATTTGCAGATAGATTAAATCAAAATGTGGATCTGCAAAATGCACAAAAGCTTTTGAACATAAACCAGGAAGGTAAAAATTAAAGTGGAAATAATAGCTTCTGTTATAATGAGGGGAAAACACACAGGTAATAAAGGGAGAATAAGAATTTGCAACTCAGAGACTTCTGTGATAGTATTGATAGGAAAGTCTAGTAATGTGGAACTGAGCAATACTAATTCTTGACTCTTTTGCTGACATTCAAAGCCCTCTAAAAAGTGACTCAGACACAACGCCTTAGCTTTGTTTTTTTTTTTCACTACATTACTTATGTGTGGTTCAGTCTTAACCAGATTGGCTCCTTGCTGTTTCTTGAACATATCATGTCTGCCTGCACTGCTGTTACCTAACCAGTGGAGGTGAGGCTGAAGACCAGAGCCTTCTCAGGCTGTGGCTGTCACAGGATGGGATGCTAAGATACCTGAGAACATTGGTATGTATCATTCTGCTTTGAATGGACTGACTGGTGATAACTGTAGGCAGACGGGGCATAGTTGGAGGAGGTAAGTCACTGGGGGCATGCCCCAAATGGGCTTGTCTTCTCTGTGGCCCTTGTCTCCCTCTTTCTGTTTCTCTGTCACCATGAACAGAACAACCCTCCTCCATCACACTCTTCCACCTTGATGTTCTGTCTCACCTTGAACCCATATCAATGCACTCTGCCATTTATGGACTGACACTGCCAAAATCATGAGACCCAAATCAATTTTTCCTTCTTTAAGTTGTTGTGTTCAGGTATTTTGGCCACAGGGGGGAAAAAACTGACTAACAGCAACTTAAAGGAGGAAGTTTATTTTGACTCATGGTTTGAGAGGTTCAGTCTTATAGCCAACCAACTCTATCACTCTGGGCCCAAGGTGGGCAGAATATCACAGTGGAAAGGAAATGGCAGAAGAAATCTATTCACCTCATAGGAACCAGGAAACAAAGAGAAAGAGGATGAGGAGCCAGGGACAAGACATATAAACCCCAAGGAACACCCCTAGTGACTCACTTTTTGTAGTTATGGCCACCTGTCAATCCATTTGAAATATGAATTCATCAAATGGATTAATCCATTGATTAAATTACAGCTCTTCTAATCTGATCATTTTCCCTCTGAACATTCCTGCATTAATGTAGGAGGTTTTGGGGGACACCTAATTACAAACAATAGCACCCAGGCTTTTCATGAGTAAGGAAAATTCTTTAATACCCCAGAATTACTCCCAGCCCTATTCTTACCAGTAGCTTATTCTTATAATTAGTGTAGATCCTATACAGAGCTCTGTCTGATTCCATCATTTTCTGAGGTCCAAGTTATATCACCCTCTGCCAAAGTCTCCACTGAGGTCCCTACCACCTGGGGCCATTTTGTTTTCCCAAATCTTCATAGTATTTTTTTTTTTATCTTTCTTTGTCTTGGTCATTTGTTTGTGCTTAATTTGTTGTCAGTACTTATCTCATTGTAAGTGTTATCTTTTCTTTTTTAACTTTATAATAAGTGATAATTGAAAACCTGTGTTTTAATTATTAGTTCGAATGCCCCACCAAACCATTACTTTGTTTAAAACTAGAGACTTATATTTCCCATCATTTTCCCCAGAACCTAGTGTGGTGTGATCCCACAGTGAATGTTGACTGAACACTGTGAATGAGTGTTCAGGAATGACTGCCATTGGGCAGCTGAGTGGTCCCACTAGCCAGGCCTCACTTCAAGGACTTGCAGTATGGCCCTCACCTACAGTCTCTGCTCAGTGCCTAGCACACCTGTTATGTGAATATAGATTGAATTCATGGAACACATATGGATTCGTTTTTCTCGGATAAAGCAGTAACATAGCTGCAGGTGCCAGCCATGATTGCAGTAGGCTTCTCTGAATCGCTCTCCCTCCAAAAGGCTGCAGTTCTGAGGAGACAGGGAAAATTTGGAAGAAAAAGGATCAAAAGGGTGGATAAGAGTGAGTGTGTGGAAGACTGAGTGAAAGTGAGAGAAATGTGTGTGAGTGTGAGTAAATACGCAAAGGAGACAAGAATGTGTAAGTGCACAAGTGAGCAGCACTGGAACTGAGTGTGAAGTAGGGTGCACTAGGGAGTGTGAGCACATGTGAGTGTGCGGGTATGAAGGAAAGGGAGTGAAAGGACATGAGTGAGGGGGTGTGCTGCCAGTGTGAGGACCAAAGGGTGAGTGTGTGAAGGTGGACCTGCATGGGAGTGTATGAATGTGAGAATGTGCTGAAGGGTGTGAGCGCAGCCTATGTGAGGCAAGTGTGCATGTGCTGGTGAGAGTGGTGTTTGGGCTTCTGAGGGCTGAGGGTGAAGACAGCTAGGCAGAGTGCAGGAGGAATGTGACAGGAGCAGGGCCAGGTCGGTGCAAGTGGACCCAACCCTGGGACCATGGGCAATGGGGTGTCCACAGATGGTAGGCCGAGGCTGCCGTGCAGATAGGAGAAATTTGTTGCTTGCTCAAAGCCAAGCAGCAATCTCCCTTTTCCTACAGCTCTCCCCCTTTGTCCATTTCTCCTACATACATTCTTGGAAGCATAAGTTTCTGAAATGAATGTATAACAAATTAATGGTTATTTGTTCATCAGAACAACTTTTAGAACTTGTATCCAACAGCCTGGAATGCAGATAAAGTTCTCTCCACATCTGGATGCTTTACAAATGCATTTCACTAATTAAAAATATATGTAAATAAGTCGAAGAAAGATTGGTACAGAAAATGAAAGGGAATGGGGGAGGGAAGTACTGTGGATGGCATTAGAAAAAAAATATATTTCATGTTTGTATAATTATGTCAAAATGAACCCTAATATTATGTATATCTTTAATGAACTAATAAAAAATAAATTTAAAAAGCACTAATATTATGCTTATCTATAAGGGACTAATAAAAACAACTTCCAAAAATTTAAAAAGAATTTTTAAAATGCTAAAAGTCCTTAATAAATTGGACCATCTGATGAATAGGGGTAAGCACAGGAGGAGAAGGTTTGAGGTGCCTACAAATACCAGTTTTAATTATGAAATTTAATGGGGTGGAGAGCTGGTGTGGTGTGCAGAGAACAGAATTCCAGAGAAGCTGCTCTTAGGAAGGCAGGCCACATAGCTCTGACTCCAGAAATCGTACAGCTGGCTTTGGATAATCAGCTCTATTTCTATTCACAGCAGATGAATTTGTATTGTGTAAAATTATTCAAAGGAACTGAATTTATTGGATGCTAAACTTATTTTTAAGCCTTGATAATTAAAACAGTGTGGTATCTCTGCATGAATAGACGTGTATATATGGCATATGATGAAGATGTAATCAGAAGAGGGAAAATAAATCTTTCCAAAATTTGTGTTGGAATGACTAGGCTGCCTTCTAGGAAACACACACACACACACACACACACACACACACGCACTTCACAGTGCAGCAGGATAAACTGCAAATAGATAAAAAATTTAGATAAAGTAAAATAAAGCCATAAAATATTTAGGAGAAAATTCAGGAGCCATTCAAGATTGATAAACATTACAGTTTTCTTGCATAACAAAAACAAAACACAGCAAAGAGAAAAATGAAAGTCCCAAAATATAAAGTTAAAAGAAAAATGAAAGAAAACCATCAGAAATATTTGTAACTCGTATCATAAAGAGCTAATCTCCCTAATACAAATTAAGAAGAGAAAGACCAATAGCCTAATAAAAAAATGGGAAAAGCATATGAACAGAATATTCAGAGAAAGGAAATACAAATTCCACTCACACATAGGAAAAGATGCTGCACCTCAGTCATGATTAGAGAAGTGCAAGATAAAATTACACTGCAACATTTTTCATCTATCAGGTTGTCAAAAATGCAAAAGTGTGAGGACACATTCTGTTGGATAAGTAGGCGTTCTCATAAATTATTGGTGGCAGTGGATATTGAAGTGCTTCCCTATGGAATTACCGAAGTTACAAATGAATAACTTTTCCTTTATACAAAAATTTCTCTTCTAGGAACTTATCTTACAGATATATTTGCACATGTGTAAAATGGTATTATGCATTGACTTGTTCTTTGCTGCACTGGTTGTAATAGCAAAAGATTAAAATTAGAATAAATATTTATGGATGACTATGTTTAACAATTGTGGTGCATCCATATAGTGAGATACTATACTATCTATGCACATGTAAAAGAAAATAAAAGAGCTTTCTATGCACTGATATGGAAAGATTTCCTTTCTATGAAAAGATATGCTAAAATCCTTAAGACATATTGTTTAAATAGTAAAGCAAAGCATATTGCACTATATAGATATGTAGATATTGAGGTATATACTATGGTATATGGTATACTGCTATTATATAGTAAATAATAAAGTATATTGTTTAATAAAATATATAGCACTATGTACAGTGCATAGTACAGAATCTTTATGTTAAAAGAAGAGAAATAAGAATATATACTTTTGTTTCTGTGACACACATACACCCACACACAAGACAAAAGACACTAATAAAAGTTATCCTACTGGAAAGGAAGGATGGAATAAAGTAGAAATGTTTTGCCTAATACCTGTTTATATTATGTTGATTTATATGCTATGTGGATAGATTACCTTTTCAAAAATTTATATATATCACATATGTCAGTCATTGAAATATGTCTGATTTTAATAGTATCACTGAACAGTTCTCTTTAAGGAAATCCAAACAAAACTCAAAACTGATTTTTACAATTATCCTGTCTCCACCCCCTTTCTTCTGTTCCCACTAGAGCTTTTAAGCCTAATATATTTCTTCCTTTGACTTGAGGAAGAAGATAAATAACCACGCTGATGAGTGGACTGAGGATTTGGGGTGTTCTGTCAACAATATAAAGACCACCACTTTCCTATTAACTCTAGGTATCTGTCTCTGAGACGCCAGATTTTCTTAATGCACTTAGTGTTTTACTCTATAGATCACTGTTCTCAGCCACAAATCCCCAAGTAGATTACCAGCTGTCATGTTGCAGCCCAAGGGTGACTGAAGGCAAAAGGCAATGAGTCTCACGGAGATGAATGGCACCAGGGTTCCAGGTGTTTCAGGCCTGGTCTTGTCTATAGTTTGCTTTTATAAGCTTCAACATCCTAGGTTAAAAAATGGTGGTTTATAAATTGTTTCCTTTAATAATGCTTTCATGCAAAGTACACAAATTTTTAAAGATCAATACATAGATGAGATAAAATTAAATCTGTAACTTGCTGTCAACACCCCAAAGCCAGTCCTGTTACCAACCTGGTCAGTTTCTACGTCTGAAGAGAAGTAGGTCAGGCTTTAACAACAGGTGGAACAAACCGGGGGCAGGAAGATGGGCAGTTAAGGGAAGGAGGAAGCTTCCACTTGTCCATGTCTAGTTGGGCACTTTTTATATCTTTTTCCTAGAGGTTTTGTATTTGCTCTTTGCTCTGCCTGGAAGTTTCTGCCCTGAGTCTTTGAATGTTTGCCTTCCCCCTGTCAATTATGCTTAGCTCAAATTTTACCTCTTGAGTTACGCTTATATTTCTTCCCCACATCCTTTGGTAGGATCTGCCTGATAACACTAATTGCTCTCTGAAGTGGTCTTGTTCACTCTTTCGTTTACTTGTTAATCATTCATCATCACTTCTCTTTAACACTGCAAACTCCAGAAGAGCAGAGACGTTGTCTGTCTTGCCCTCTAATGTATTCTTAGTGCCTGAAACAGTGTCTGACCCAGAATAAGACCTCAATAAACATTTGTTGTATGGATAAATAAAAGGTTAGAAGCCCATGTCTAATTGGGATTTGTACACAGAACTTAGTATATGAAAAACAGTTGACAAACACCAGTGAATTAATTTATTCAAGTAATCTCTCCATTTGACACAGACATTGCTTTTGAAACAAACTGGCAAAGTAAAAGCTCTGGCTTCACCCTTGCTTATTCAATGATCACTCTTCACTAACACACTCAAGACAATTATTGAGTTGCTGCAATTCTGATTAAAAAGTACAGCTTTCTAATTTTAGCATTTGTTTAAAACCTTGATACACATTGAGAGACTAAGTTAACTTGGAAGGTAAATTTAACTGTCAGACAACTTAATTTATGGGACATACAATTTATTTCTTGGGGATCAATAGAACTTGTATTAAACTGAATCTATTTTTTTTTTCTCCATTAACAGATGTAAAAATCAATTGCTAAGCTGGTCACAGTGGCTCGCACCTGAAGCCCCAGCTACTTGGGAGGCTGAGGCAGGAGAATTCTTTGAGCCCAGGAGTTTGAAGCCAGCCTGGGCAACATAGAGACTGTCTCAAAAATAAAAACAAATGGGTGGTTGCACAATATTATTATTTCTTTGAGGTATTTTTTTAGGTTCTTTATTCCAATTTCAAATGTCATTTTTTATGAGTGTGAAATAGATTTTTTAATGTATAAACAAATAGAATTTATTGATGTGTTGACTTAGTAAAGCCTAATTACAATACATTGACAGCAATAAAAGTGGGTATGGTTAGTTATATTTAAAAATACTAATATTGGTGCTTTATAAGCCTGTTTATAAAGATTAACATCTCCTTTAAGAAAGAATTTTTTTTTCCTTGCACTTATGTGCTTTTACATTAAGGTGAAATTGCAGAAGGTGAGCCACATTTTGGAGGGTTCCAAACATCTCTTGCATGTCTAGACATGTTCTAGACATGGTCTTGGTTATTCTTTAGATATTGGGGACCAACCAAATGTTCTCTGGAGTTTTCTGCTAAGCACTCAGGCTTTGAGACGCTACCCTGGTAGGACTATTCTGTGTTATATAATCTCTATAAGTGAAACGGTCCCTTTGATCTGAAACCAAGGTAAGTTTTATTTTATTATATTTATTGTTAATTTTAATGAGGTTCAACATATTGTAAAGTCATTACAACTATAGAATCTTGACTTACAGAGAATTTCTCATTTTAAGATGATTTTATCTACGAAGAATTTTGTGTTGATCTGCCTGGAATCGTGTGACTTGATCAGGAACTATTTTGTGTTGTGTTCCATTTCTATGTTCATGCATTAATTATTTTTGCTGTGGAATTCTATTATAATGAACATATGGCTGCATGTCATATGTTAGATCAAAAGAGGTAAAACACAACTGATTGCTAGTCTCTGTGTAGTGAATGAGTGGAAAAGAAAGCTTTTCTTGGAGCACAGATAAGGGAGAATAATGCACTTATTTTTATCACTCTTTCATTCCTTCTCTGAATTAATGGATCTGTTGTGACAGGTGCCGGAAGGTGGTTTGAAGTTTAGATGAACAATGTATTGAAGGATTGCGATATCTCAGTTGGGAGAAATAATGGAAATTATTGCCTCCACCTCAGATACAACAGAGCCATGGGTGAGGTGCAATTTGGACTCTCTGTCTTGCCTGCAGCAGGACAAAGTCAGGAGCTTCAATTCTGTCATGTGTGCATGACAAAATGGACTCTCATGGCTGCAGAGGAAAGGCAAATTATAAATGGACCATGTCTGCCTGGCAATTTGTTAATATTATAGGCACCTTGAGATATTTATAGACTTTGCCTCAAGAATTTCAAAATATACCAAAGGATATGTTTATAGAATTAGTTCTTAAATTGAGGTTCACCATCCCTCCAAGAGGTCCCTGAAACACTTTAAGGAGAACTACAAGGTCAAAGCTATTTTAATAATAATATTAAGCTATTATTGACCTTTTCCACTATGTTTCCATTTGTACCAGTGATGCACTATCAATCAGGACAGTGGCACCAAACTCTATTAGAACTCTGTCCTCCACTCTTCCGTGCCCCAGGAGTAAAATATCCATTCAGTTCTACTTAGGATTGTCCTTGATGAAAGCAGGAAAGATTAATGACTTTGTTAACTGTTGACCCTTGAATATGCACATTTTTAATATTCTGTGTAGGAATGTAGCCCCTCTTCTGCACACTCCAGTAAATATTGAGGAAATGCTTGCATGTGATTGTATGGGTGGGGAGCCAAATTGCTTGCATTTTACATATGACAGCACTACTGAAAGACAAGCTGTGGTTATTCAGACTGGACTTTTGTGCAAATATGTTCTCCAAAGTGAAGGAAGTGACCCTATTACTTTAGGAAAATAAGTAATAATATTTTAAATGACCTAATAAATGTATGACCCCATGAATCAGCGAAGCCTGGAATCAGGTCTAACCCAGTAACTAACATAAACATATTTCAAAATAAATTAGCTCATGCTTTTACTGCTCCAAGAGAAGGTATTTGTAATGTTCAGATATATCCAGGAGTATACCCTGGAACTCAAGCATTAGCTGTTTGTCCTTAGACTCTGTTGAGAAGAACCCTGATTTGGTTTAGGCAGCCCACTGTTTTTCCGTGGTAGTAGCTGACTTTCACTCTGCCAGAGTTGGAAATTGAGCTTGACACTGATTTTCCTCCCTTATCAAGCTTGGAGATTATTGCAGAGGTTCTTGGGGAAAGGCGGAGCCCAGGGCTCTGCTGACAGGTCAAATGCCAAAGTCCTTCTCACCCAAGATACAGACAGCACTTTAGCTATTTCATCCTTGTTAGAGATACAAATAATGCTATAGTTATGATCTCGATTTCCCCACAAGGGCCTTGTATTAAAGCCTTGGTCCCCAGTGCTATTGTGAGGTAGGGTAATTTTTAGGAAATGGAGCCTGGTGGAAGTAAGTTAGGTCATTAGGAACATGTACTTAAAGGGGACATTGGGACTCTAGCCCTTCCTGTCTCTTTCTTTTATTTTCCAGCTTCCATGAGATGAGCAGTTTTCTCTCTCATGGTGGCCGCCATGATGTACTGTGCTATCATAGGCCCAAAGTAACAGAGCCAAGCAACCATGGACTAATACCCCTAATGCTGATAGCCAGAATAAACCTTCCCTCCTTTTAAGTTGATTATCATAGTAATATTGTTTCAGTGATAGAAAGCTATCTAACACAACTGCTTATACAAATGCCCTCACTACAAATCTACCAGTCATTTCCTTTTCTTGAACAAATCCCTAACAACATGGTCTTTTCTCCATGGTCATCTTTCCAAAGTGTTCCCCTGAGCAGCTAGAAGAATGTGTTGTTCTCTGTCTTTGGTAGTCACTGTTTTTTTTTTAAAAAACTCTGTTTTCTACTACTTTCTAGAATGTTCTTACAAAGTGAATTAATTGTAAAAGTTTTATAACTACTCAATATAAAGGCAAAGATTTTGCTTCTAATTTAAAACATATGTAGATATTAAAATGAAGATATGGGTAATGTGTGTGCTCAAATATAATTTATTCTTTGAGGAAATATTTACTCAGCTTCCATGAATTAATCAGTGTAGTAGATAAACAAAATCAAAATATGAGGTCTTTGCCTTCAAAGAACGTGCAATCAGAGTCTGTGAGAAAAGAAAGACCTGACTCTTAGAATACTCTGGAATGGTGCTCATATAGAAATGTAAACAATGGCCACAGAGCGTTTGGGAGGGAGCCGTGAGCTAACCTATGGGCCTGGGTGATATTCTAGAGAGGAGCCTGGCCTTCAAGGCCTCCCAACAATTTGGTCACAAGTAACCCATCTATGTTATGTCCCGGAAGCTCCACAGAAGCCCTCACCCCTGGCAGGGATCTCCATTAACCATCACAAACTCTCTCTGCTTATTCCTATTCAAAGGGCCTTGCTTAGATCTTCCTAGTGTCTGGTGTTATCTTACTACTTTCTTTCTACTCATTTTTTCCCCTATTGTTCACTGCCTGCTCCACTTCTGGCAGCCATCTTGACCACACCAGTTAATGCTGTTCCTTTCGGGGACATCATTTCTCATTTCCCCAGGGAAAGCCTGCATGGGTATTCTGTCCACAGGTTCCCATAGAACCCTGTGCTAACCTCTGCTTTAGTACTTAAGAATTCAACTGCCACCGTTACATCTCCACTGGGAAGATTTCATGGTTACAATGAGCAATATTGTGAATGAACCTCACTCAGTTAAATCTGAAGTCTTCACCCTCCTTCCCTCCTTTTCCCTTTGTACCTAAATAGCAGCTATTTCAAAACCCCTGAATTCATCTTTGACCCCCTTCCTTTTTCAAACATCACTCATCCAATGCTGGTAGCTCTAAATTTAAATATATCCAAAATCTGAAACCTTCTTGCTACTTCCACTGTATTCACCCAGGTTTTGGTCACTGGAATGATCTTAAACATAGGTTATGCCAATGGTCTTCTAACTGGTTTTTCCATATCTGCCCTTGGACCTCAAGTCCATTCTTCATACGCAACCAGACTACAGATGCTCCTCAAACTACTATGAAGTTATCTCCTGACAAACCCATGCTAAGACAAAAATACCACAAGTCAAAACGGATTTAATACACCTGACATACCAAATATCACAGCTTAGTAACACAAGGCACTGTGGAGTCCAAGTGTCTCATGGTCTCAAGATTGATTGGAAAGTATGGCTTACTACTGTAGCTCAGCATCAAAAGAGAAGATCAGACCACATCTCACTAGCCTGGGAAAAGACTTTAATTCAAAATACAAAGTATGGTTTTCATTGAATGCATTTTGCTTTTAAAATATCAGAAAGTTGAAAAATCAGGAATTAAACCATTGTAAATCCAGGATTATCTGTAATATGTTTAAAACATAAACTAGAACATAAATTGCATTGTTCTTTTGCTCAAAACTTTCTAGCTGTCCCCACTTGACAAATTCTAAAGTCCTTCCAAGGCTTACAGGGCATTTCCCCTTCTCTTACCTACCTCCTACCACTGTTCCTAGCCACTAGACATTAGAACAAGAGCTTCCTTGCCATCTGTGAATACTCAGGGCCCTCTCTCACCCTGCAGCATCACCTTGGCTGTTGCTCTGTTGCTCTGACTGGAATGATTTTCGTCAGTAGTTGTGTGGCCAACAATCTTATCTCTGTCAAGTCTTGGTTTTAATATCACCTTCTCAGTGAAGCCAGCCACAATGATCCTACTTCATTTTTTAAAATGTAAATTAAATTTATTTTTAACTGAAAACAAAAATTGTATATACTAATGGGATAACATATGATGTTTCAATACATTTATACATTGTGTTATGTTTTAAAATCAGATTAAACATAGTTCTCTCTTCAAAAAATGCATTATTTCTGTGTGGTGAAAACATTCAAATTCCTTTATTGACCCTGAATGAAACTGCAATCCCCCACTCTTACCGACACCCGTAGTCTCAATCACCTCACTTATTTTTTTTTCATAGCACTAATCATTTGTAGCATTTGTGTGTGTGTGTGTGTGTGTGTGTGTGTAATTAATTGTCTGTCCTCACTATGATAAATGTGATATCTGGACAAAGATTTTGTTTTTGCTATTCTTTGCCATACCGGAGCCCTCCCAGGATAGTATCTTTAATGGTTTTCAATAAATATTTGCAGAATGAATAATAAGTAATGTGTTAACTTGCATTGCTCCCTCACTAGAGCACAAATTCTTGAGCACAAAAATTCTGAATTGTTCAACATTATATACTCACCATCTACCCCAGTACATGGTATATTGATTGCACAGAAATCAATAGTTGCTGACTAATGAGCCTCTCTTTCCAACGCACTCTTGAAAGCAGTATGAATGAAGACAAGAGTTGGTGTCTCTATTGCTCATTTTATTATGTACTTGTTAGCTGGTGTTATTATCTCACTGAATCTTGTGTGAGAGTGGTAACCACCTGGTGAAACTTGGTTTTACTACAATCACAGGCCATAGCTTTCTTCTTCTTAGGTGAACATGGTCAATTACCTTATAGACATTCTGCCATGCTTTTTGAGTTGGGTATAATGTATAATAACTAGTGTTGGAGATTATGGGTGGAGGGGATGGGATAGGTAGGTATTGAGGATCCTTACGAAAGGAAAGTCAAAGAGGGCATTATTTATATCAATTGAAGCTAGTTCTGTGGAAACTCAAGCCTCTAACATCAACTTTTTTTCTTTCTTATTTCTCATCTTCCTCCCCCAAATTTCTCCCTCCTTCTCTTTATTTATGGATTTTTTGTTTAACATGTCTTTTATTTGCCAGTTTTCCTCCAATTTAAACTCTGTAGGCTCCAGAACAACTCCATTTGCCTTTAGGGTCTCTTACTTTTTATAGCTGCTAAGAACTTTAGAACTATGTAAGCTTTTTACTTATTTATGTGTGATGAATCAAAAAAAATGGCATAAATCTTAGCATACATACATACATCTGCCCATGAATTTACTGAGTGGGTTCCAGGCCCTGTGGATGAAAGATGCCTAAAATATAGCCCTTGAATATAAAAAAAAATTTTCTACCTGGAGAAGCCAAAACTTAAATCAACAATGCAGAAAAGTTATGGTGAATTCTATCATAGAAGTGCAGGCTCCATGTTACGAGAATACACAAGAATGCATGTAAGCAGGATCTAGTTCATTGGCACATTGTTGAAATTAGTAGCAGTAGAGCTGTGTCTTGAACAATTGGGAAGTAAGTAGGGATAAAGCAGAAGGGGCATCAGAGCGCTAGGAGGTAACAGGGAATGTGAGGAGCTGCATGCAATTTACTAGAGCTGGAGCTCAGCATTTTGAAGATGAGGCTGGAAAAAAAAGTGGTACAGAGGGAGAGTTAAGAGAAGAAGCTAGAAAGTTAAGCAGAGCACAGGGCCAGTCAAGCGATGCAGTTTGAACTTCATCTGATAAGAAAATAAGGATATATTGGAGAAATTTTTAAAGATATGATGGTCCTGGTCAACTGAACAAAATCAGAATAGAAGGGAACTTACTCAACTCGATACAAGGCACTGATGAAAACCCCATAATTAAAACTACAGATGAGAAATGCAAATCAAAACCACCCTAAGATACCATCTCACTCCAGTAAGATTGGCAGCCATTATGAAGTCAAACAACAACAAGTGCTGGCGAGGATGTGGGGAAAAGGGTACACTTGTACATTGCTGGTGGGACTGCAAATTGGTGCGGCCAATTTGGAAAGCAGTATGGAGATTCCTGGGAAAGCTGGGAATGGAACCACCATTTGACCCAGCTATTCCCCTTCTAGGTCTATTCCCTAAAGACCTTAAAAGAGCGTACTATAGGGATACTGCTACATCCATGTTCTTAGCAGCACAATTCGCAATAGCTAGACTGTGGAACCAACCTAGATGCCATGCCCTTCAATAGATGAATGGATAAAAAAAATGTGGCATTTATACACAATGGAGTATTACTCTGCACTAAAAAATGACAAAATCATGGAATTTGCAGGGAAATGGATGGCATTAGAGCAGATTATGTATGCTAAGTGAAGCTAGCCAATCCCTAAAAAACAAATGCCAAATGTCTTCTTTGATATAAGGAGAACAACTAAGAACAGAGCAGGGAGGAAGAGCATGAGAAGAAGATTAACATTAAACAGGGACGAGAGGTGGGAGGGAAAGGGAGAGAGAAGGGAAATTGCATGGAAATGGAAGGAGACCCTCATTGTTATACAAAATTACATATAAGAGGAAGTGAGGGGAAAGGAAAAAAAACAAGGGGGAGAAATGAATTACAGTAGATGGGATAGAGAGAGAAGATGGGAGGGGAGGGGGGATAGTAGAGGATAGGAAAGGGAACAGAATACAACAGACACTAGTATGGCAGTATGTAAAAACGTGGATGTGTAACCGATGTGATTCTGCAACTTGTATTTAGGGTAAAAATGGGAGTTCATAACCCACTTGAATCAAATGTATGAAAGATGGTATGTCAAGAGCTTTGTAATGTTTTGAACAACTAATAATAAAAATAATAAAAAAAGAAAAACCCATAATTAATCTCACATGTAAGAATAAAATATTGAATGCTTTTTGCCTAAAATCAGAGGCAAGACAAGGATTTCTGTTTTCACCATCCCTATTTAACATTGTACTGAAGTTAGTAGCCAGGGCTTTTAGACAAGAAAAATGTAAGTAACTAAAAGACATCCAAATTGGAAAAGAAGAAAGTAAAACTATTTCTGTTTTCAGTTACATAATCCAGAATATATAAAACCCTGAGGAAGCCAATTTTAAAAATTATTAGAAGTAATAAATGGGTTCAAAAAGGCTACAAGATACAATATTAATGTGAGAATCCATTGTATTTGAATACACTAGTAGTAAAGAACCTAAAAATGAAATTAAGAAATTAGTTTGATTTAAAATGCACAAAAGAACAAAATGTATAGAAATAAATGTAACAAGAGGTGCAAATAAGTTCATAAAAGGAAATTATAAAACACTATTGAATGAAATGAAAGATCTAAATAAATTGAAAGACATTCCATGTTGATATATTGGGAGATTTGATAATATGATCACATAGTGAACTCCAAATTGGTCTAAAGATGTAATGGAGTCTTTATAAAAATCCAAATTCCTTTTTTTCCCAGAAATTGGCAAGTTTATTTTAAAATTTATGTAGTTAATTCAAGGGTGCCAGGATAGTCCAAACAATCTTGGGTGCAGGCGAGAATGAAGTTGGGCAACTCACATTTCCTAATTTAAATTTTATTACAAATCTTCAAGAGAGGATTGTATTAGGATAAAATAGGCACATAGATCAATGGAATGAAATTAAGTCCCAGAAATGAGATCTTTCATTTATTGTAGATTGTTTTCCAGAAAAGGAAGTAATACCATTCAATGGAGAAGGAATAGTTTTTTGAATAAATAATGCTGGGACAAGCAGGTATCTTCATGCAAAGAATACCTCACACACCACAAACACACACACACAAAAAAAAAAAATTTTAAATGATTTATAGACCTAAATGTAAAGTTTTAGAGGAAGAAAAACTTTTAGAGGAAAAACAGGTGTAAATCTTGACTTTGGATTAGACAATGATTTCTTTGTTATGAAACCAAAGGCACAAGCAACAAGAGAAAATAATAATAAATTGGACTTTGTCAAAATTAAGCCCATTTGTACTTAAAGGGATTCTATTGATAACGTGAAATGACAGCTTACAGAATGGGAGAAAATATTTGATATAA
This sequence comes from Marmota marmota marmota, assembly GCF_001458135.2. Lineage (NCBI taxonomy): Eukaryota > Metazoa > Chordata > Mammalia > Rodentia > Sciuridae > Marmota > Marmota marmota. Next base: position 17,975,069 of record NW_026000093.1, read on the forward strand.
CAAAGAAATGATGTACTGAACATATACATGTCTCTTACAACTCAATAATAAAAGGAGAGCTGGGTGGGATAGTGCATGCTTCTAGTCCCAGTGGCTCAGGAAATGAAATTCCAAGCCAACCTTAGCAATTTGGTAAGACATTGAGCAACTTAGCGGGACACTGTTTCAAAATAAAATATAAAAAGCACTGCAGATGTGGCTCAGTGATTAAACACCCCTGGGTTAATCCCTGGTACCAAATAAATAAATAAAGATAAAAAAATAATAAAAGGAGGACTCAGATTAAATAGGCAAAGAATGCAAATAGACAATTCTCCAAAGCACATGAAAACATCTTCAATACCATTAGACATTAAGGAAATTTAAAGAAAAATCACAAGGAGATGCTGCTTCATACCCACAAACATGCATTTAGAAATTTAGGAAAATAACAAAAATTTAAAAAAAAACAGGCAACAACTAGAGTTGATTAAAATGTAGAGAAAATTGTAATCCTAATTAATTTCAGGTAGGAGTATAAAATGGTGCAGCCTCTTTGGAAAACAGTTTGACATGTTTACAAAATGTTAAGTATAGAATTACCATATCTGTATCAATTATATTCTTAGATATATAACCAAGAAAAAAGAAAATATATGTCCTTCAGAAATATTACACAGATGTTTATAGCAAGATTAATCATAATGGCTGAGAGTAGAAACAACCCAAATGGCCACCTACTGATAAACAAATTTAAAAGTGGCATAAACATGCAATGGAATACTATTCACCAATAAAAAGGAAGGGAGTACTGGCACATGCCAAGACATTGGTGAGTATAGAAGACACTGCCATGAGTGAGAGAAGCCAATCACAAAGGACCACACATTGTGCGATTTCATTTATAGGTTAAAGTCCAGAATCAGGAAATCTGCAGAGACAGAAAAAAGATTAGTGTTTGCACATAGCTGTGGGAGTAGAAAGAGTGATGAATGAGGAATGACTGGTAAAGGGTACTGGATTTGGGGGGCAGTGGAAGTTAATAAAAATGTTTTAAAATGGGATAGTGATGATGCTTGAACATCTCTGTGAATATACTGACATGCATTAATTGTCCACTTTTAAATGAGTGTGTTATATGGTATGTGAATTATATCTCAGTAAAGCTGTTTAATAAAAAATGAATTAATTTTTAAAAACATACCTTGGTATCAAAATGAAAGATAAAAAGGAAGTACACCAAAATGTGAAATATGGTTCTCTCTGGACTGAGAACTGAGGGCTGATTTTTATTTTCTCCCTCACACTTTTTGAAAATTACCAAAATGCTCAAGTAAAATTTTGTTATTTTTATTATAATTTCAAATACTTATTTGAATTAAAATAAAAGGGAATAATGTTTTAAAGCAGTATGGAGATTCCTGGGAAAGCTGGGAATGGAACCACCATTTGACCCAGCTATCGCCCTCCTCGGACTATTCCCTGAGGACCTTAAAAGAGCATACTATAGGGATACTGCCACATCAATGATCATAGCAGCACAATTCACAATAGCTAGACTGTGGGATCAACCTAGATGCCCTTCAATAGATGAATGGATTAAAAAAATGTGGCATTTATACACAATGGAGTATTACTCTGCACTAAAAAATGACAAAATCATGGAATTTGCAGGGAAATGGATGGCATTAGAGCAGATTATGCTAAGTGAAGCTAGCCAATCCTTAAAAAACAAATGCCAAATGTCTTCTTTGATATAAGGAGAGCAACTAAGAACAGAGCAGGGAGGAAGAACATGAGGAAAAGACTAACATTAAACAGAGACGAGTGGTGGGAGGGAAAGGCAGAGAGAAGGGAAATTGTATGGAAATGGAAGGAGACCCTCATTGTTACACAAAATTACATATAAGAGTTTGTGAGGGGAAAGGGGAAAAAAACAAACAAACAAGGGAGAGAATTGAATAACAGCAGATGGGGTAGAGAGGGAAGATGGGAGGGGAGGGGAGGGGGGATAGTAGGGGATAGGAAAGGTAGCAGAATACAACAGTCACTAATATGGCATTATGTAAAAATGTGGATGTGTAACCGATGTGATTCTGCAACTTGTATTTAGGGTAAAAATGGGAGTTCATAACCCACTTGAATCAAATGTATGAAAGATGATATGTCATGAGCTTTGTAATGTTTTGAACAACCAATAAGAAAAAAGAAGTTAGGTATCATAATAAAAAAAAATTACCAAAATGCTCAAGTAAAATTTTGTTATTTTTATTACAATTTCAAATACTTATTTGAATTAAAATAAAAGGGAATAATGTTTTTATTTTTATTTTATCGATTTTATAAAAAAATAAATGACAGAGGAATGCATTACAATTCTTATTACACATATACAGTGCAATTTTTCATATCTCTGGTTGTATATAAAGTATGTTGACACCAATTCGTGTCGTCATACATTTACTTTGGATAGTGATGTCCATGACATTCCACCATTCTTGCCCCTGCCCCCTCCCTTTCCCTCCCACCCCTCCACCCCATCTAGAAATCATTTATTCCTCCCATGCTCCGCCTCCCTATTTACTATGAGTTAGCTTTCTTTATATCAGAGAAAACATTCTGCATTTGTTTTTTTGGGGGGGATTGGCTAACTCCACTTAGCATTATCTTCTCCAACACCATACATTTACTTGCAAATGCCATGATTTTATTCTCTTTTATTGCTGAGTAAAATTCCATTGTATATATATGCCACATTTTTTTTTATCCATTCATCCACTGAAGGGCATCTAAGTTGGCTCCACAGTTTAGCTATTGTGAATTGTGCTGCTATAAACATTGATGTGTCTGTGTCCCTGTAGTATGCTGATTTTTAGTCTTTTGGGTATAGACAGAGGAGAGGGATAGCTGGGTCAAATGGAGGTTCCATTCCCAGATTTCCAAGGAATCTCCATACTGCTTTCCATATTGGCTGCACCAATTTGCAGTCCCACCAGCAATGTATGAGTGTACCTTTTTCATTTCTATACAATGAAAACTACAGAACCCTAAAGAAAGAAATCAAAGAAAATCTTAGAAGATGGAAAGGTCTACCTTGCTCTTAGATACACAGACTTAATATTATCAAAATGACCATACTTCCAAAAGCATTATACAGATTTAATGCAATTCTGATCAAAATTCCCATGGCATTCCTCATAGAAATAGAAAAAGCAGTCATGAAATTCATCTGGAAAAATGAGAGACCCAGAATAGTTAAAGCAATCCTTAGAAGGAAGAGTGAAGCAGGTGGCATCACTATACCACACCTTAAACTGTACTGCAGAGCAATAGTAACAAAAACAACATGGTATTGGCACCAAAGAGACTGGTAGACCAATGGTACAGAATAGAGAACACAGAGACTTCCCACAAAAATACAATTATCTTATATTAGACAAAGGTGCCAAGAACATGCATTGGAGAAGTTTACAGGGAAGTTTATAGTTGTGTCACTAAGTAGCTTTGTAATAATGAGTTTGCTTCTAGGTTTATTATTTGTCTGAAGCTTACTAAAGCAATGATTCTCAAGAGAATCACCAACATTGATCATGTGTCAGTTTGACAGAAATGCAGATTCTCGGTCCAGTCCTCAACCTTGTGGGATCAAAAACTCTGAGCCCAGCGATCATTTTTATTTCTAAAACTCTCCTGCAGATTCCGAAACATGCTAATGTCTTGAACCCCACCGATACATACCATCCCCAAGACCTCTTTCAGATCCAGAATGGAAATATCTAGAACAGCTTAAGAGAAGAAAAGTTCACAAAGAGGATATCTGGAGAAAACCTTCTAATGAGGTGAGGTTTGATTTTGTCATGTGCAATCATACTTTTATCCAAAGAGAAGGATAAGATGCAGAGATAAATAGGTATGGGGGTTTGCATCCTTATGGACCGAGGTGCCAGTGGGAATGCAGAGATGGGAATTTTATAATTTATTGTAAACTGAGAGAAAATCAGCAACTGGAGCACAAAGTGGGCAATGTTGCCCAGCACTGATAAATAGACCTAGAAAATTACAGTAAAGCAGCTCTCAAATATTGGATATTAGGTTTATGCTTAGAGTTGATTGTTTTTTTCTATATATCTATTATACTTGGGGATTAACAAAATTATTATGTGTAGCTAACTTTCTTAAGAAAGATATATTATACATAAAATGCTGAATTTTGTTTTTGAACTTAAAGGCAATTAAGGTTTCTTACAGTGAAAAACTGCAAAATAATTAAAAAGTAAAATTTTGTACCTAAGTATTCAATGATTACATGCTCTGACCTGAGAAAAGTGTTCTAGAATGTTCTTATGCCTTCCATCTATTGAGCTGTCATTTCTTTCATAGCTTCTGAGTTGGGTCTCCCCTTCTTTAGATTCTCTTTCAGAAATGACCTCCCTTTTCCAAAGTCTTAAAAATCTACTTTAATTCTTCCTTAGACTCTTGTTTCTCCAAGAATATCTTAATTAAAACCTCATTTGGTCAACGGAAAAAGTTATTCATAATTTCTTCCAAATCCTAATGAGTCCACAGATTAGAGGTTTAGAGATTAGTTCCCTAAGCTAATGACATTTCAGTTGAGCTGGCATTAACTTAATCTTTTAGTTTTTTATTCACATTCTTAATACTCTCCATTAAGCATCTTTAAATTACTCAAATTCAGTCTATTATTGAAGCAGGATAAGTCATCTTTATGACTATATATTCTAGAATTCCTCAGCAGTGAAAGGCGTTTTGCAAACTTGTTAGTTCAATTTTCCAGCCCTGTAATAACAGCACTGTGTCTAGCTGGCCAGTTTTATTTTCTCTTTTCTCCCAGGTGGCCCCAAACAGCACTAAACTAATCTTCATCCTGTCCTAGGAGTATGACCAGCTGGGCCCTCCATTTATGCCTGCTAAGAATTCTGAAGATGGTAAATCGTATAAATAGTTTTTGACCTAAAGTGAGTCTCCTTTCTCCATTTGTTGCTATTTCACAGTACTCACACTTATCAAAAATTGACTAACATTTCTTACAGACAGCATTCGATGAATAAGTCTGGTATCATAATAGTTCCTCTGTCTTGATTTATTTATCTTCTAAAGTGCATTTCAGAAAGCAACATCCAATAACCAGTATTAGGAAAAGTCAAAACACAAAGGGAAACAATTAAATTAGATTCTGTTCTCACATCTCATCAACTATAAGTACATTAATTCTACTTAAGTGTAGAATTAAAAACCATCTAAGTCTAGGAAGAAATACTAATAAATTTTAGGTAACATTTGGAATAAAGACTTTTTAATTCTTAGCAAAGGCAATCTAACTAACATGACCATGAAAAGCTTATGTAACTGCTTTAAACAAGAACAGCAAAAACAAACACCATTCATTGTAAAGGCAAGTTTTAAAAAAACTATTTGTGACATGAAATAAAAGTTAATTTCTTTAATTAATCAAAATCTCTTGTAAACTAGTAGTAAAAGAAGATTTAAAAATCCCAATTAAAAAAATGGCTGAAGTTGATGGAAAGGCAAAATACAGAAAAAAAGAATACAAATGACTGATAAGTATATGGAAAAATTGTTCCACCTCACCAGTAACCAAAGTAAATTAGAACAGAAAGATGCTGTGTGGTAGATGCATCTGGGAGAAGTTACAAATAGCAAAGGATTGTTTCCAATATCCAGTGCTGGTTTTGTTCAGGAAGCAAGTCACATTCAGACATTGCTGGTAAATACAAGACGCTGCCGTATAGCAGCTACAAGCATGTATTCCACCTCTAGAAGTGTATTCCAAAGAAGGAATTCATGTGACCAAAAGTTTAGCTAGTTAGACATGTGATCATCATTTTACACAACACTGAAAAGATTGGAAACAATCTAAACATTCAACAGTAGGGAATTTATGGATACATTATCATGTAGTTAAACAATGAAATACTTTGCAAATACAGTGTAAGGTGTAAAGACAAGATACAGAGGTTTAAAATGCTGATTTCTGAATTATTATCAGTATTTCAATTTTTTTATAAAATGCTTTTGCATTACTGGCAGTCAAATCCAGGGCTTTGTGCATGCTAGGGAAGTGCTTTCCCACTGAGTCCCAGCCCCAGATGTCAAAAAGGATTTTAGCAGGGAGCATGTACAATGAACCCTAAGAGTGGAGTTTTGGGACCTGAAGTCGAGTTTAGATGATGTCAGAGATGACAAGGGTTGGAGGCTCTTAGAACATTTACCATTCTTCCATTTCTGGGAAGCTAAAGGAAAAACCTTCAAAGGGCTCTTTTTTGGCTACGTGGAAATTGTCTTCACTACAAAATAACTGTTTTCTTTCTCTTATACCATGAGATAATGAATGATTGCTGGATCTCTTAAGATATCCAAGAGACTAAGGGTTTGTTTCCTAAGCTGAAACAATTTATATCACATTGTACCTATTATAGGTAAAAATCTTTCTAATATTTGACACATGTTCATGTTATCTTTGATAATGTGGGTTGAATGTTCTCTGAACTCTTCCAGACAGCTCAAGATCATGGCTTTGCACATCAGCAATGACCTGCTGATGCTCTCAGAGCTACTGTGGAATCGCAGTCTCTGTACTAAATGACTTCAATCATGGTGCATTCTGGATCCCCCAGTAAAATATTGAGTTGTGTTTTTTGCTTGGAGGTCAGCTGTTCTTTCTTTTTTGTGTGTATGGTGTTGGGGATTGAACCCAAGGCCTTACGCATGCCAAACACATGCTCTACCATTGAACTATATACCCAGCCAGCTATTATTTCTTGATATTGTCTATACATTAATGTGGATGCACCCCAGAACCAAATTCTTATTTGAAACTTCCCAAGCGTGGAAACCACATGACCAAAGCAATAAGAATTATGTGCAAAATGGGAATAAATGGCCTCTAATTAAGTGATGGGGGGACTCTCTCAAGAATAAAGTATGGCAGTTTAATGAAGCAATTTTATGCAGTTTATGCACTGCTAGATATTCTATAGGGTGCAATTGCTTATGAATTCCACAAAGACAATGTGCTACTGCATTTCTTAGCCTCAAATTTTTCAAAAATAGTGTTGTTTATTAAATTCCATGTGCTGAAATAATAGTTTCAGGGTTTTTTTATGAAAATGGTACCAACAAGATAGCACCCCAAAGCATCATGACATACACAAAAATGATTGACTAAGGCAGGGACACCTGGAAACAGGTGAAAGTTACCTCCTTTGTGTGTATGGTGTTGAGGATTGAACTGTACTTAACTGTACTCTGTACAGTTAACTGTACTCTGGCAAAAACTAATGTATGGTTTAGAAGTTAGGAAGTGTCTGCCTTTGGGGTTAATTATTGGGTCACAGGTTCTTGTTCTTGATATGCTTTTAGTTAGTTAAGATACTTTCATTCTCTGAAAATTCATTGAGCTATACAATCGTGATTTATGTAGCTTTCTGAATGTAACTTACTCCTCAATAGAAAGCTTATTACACAAAAATTAGATCTTTTAGCCATACATGGTGGCACACAACTGTAATCCCAGTGGCTCAGGAGGCAAGAGGATTGTGAGTTCAAAGCCAGCCTCAGCAAAAGCGAGGCGCTAAGCAATTCAGTGAGACCCTGTGTCTAAATAAAATACAAAATAGTGCTGGGGATGTGGCTCAGTGGTCGAGTGCCCCTGAGTTCAATCCCCAGTACAAAAAAAAAAAAAAAAAAGAAAAGAAAATTAGGTGTTTCAAAATACAAAAGCAAGGCATCAAGTTTTGAAATTTTGACTTTGGGCTAAAAGGGGTTACCAATGTTTATCGTTTCTTAGCAACAAATGCTTTCTTTGGGTGAAAATAGGCTGCACTTTACCACCTATTTATTGCAGCAGTGTATACTTTCTCACATGGTAGAACATAACAAAAGGTCTGAAATCTTTAGTTGGCCTCCAAGAAAAATGAAATATTACTCAGATTTGATATTTGATTCATTGTCCCAATCGATTTTTTCATGTTTCTATTTTGAAGTGATATGGTTCAGATGTAGCGGCCCTTCTGGCCAAAGGACCCACCAATTCCCTTACTCCTGCCAAGAATGAAGACATGGGACCCCATAAGAACTACATTATTCCCTTCCAAGGGCAGCATTCCCAATGACTTAATCACTCTCCATAAGGCCCCACTTCTTAAAAATTCTACCACCTCTGCACCACCACACTTAGGACCACATTTCCAAAACATGAAACTTTGAAGGACACACTCAAACCGTATTCAAACCAAAAACTCAGTGATACTCATTATTTCCCACAACTGCCCACTCCTGTCTGCATGATATCTCATTTATCTGGTACCCCCATCCACCCTTCGTCATCTTAGGTTCACAGCTAATTTTACCCTTGACTCCTCCTCTACCAGTTTCCATGCATCCAATCACCAAATGCTTTATTGTCTTGCTTCTTGTTTGGTTATAGAATCCCTTCTATTACTCCTAGTTTAGATTCTTGCCTTTTCTTACTGGGATTACTGCAATTGACATTTAATTGGTTCCCCAGCCTTTGAACCTTCTCTACTCGTAGCCACCAAATGAACCCCATGGAAAAAGTAACTGTGCTGTCATCTTGCTTCAGTGTGTTCAGTGGCTACCATGTCTGTAGGAACAGACCAAGCTCCTTAATGAACCTGGACACAGAAGCTCCTAACCTGGTACTTGTTCCCTCCAGAGTATGAAATTAGTTGTTTTCCTACCAGACTATGCCTTGCCAGTAAAATTTATTACCCTCTGTCTTCAGCTAGTTATTCTACACTCATATGCTAATGAGCTGAGGTGTGGTATTTCCAGGATATCATTTCTGACTCCTGGTGACTGTATGGGATTTCTCTGCTAGGATTGTATTAGCTCCATGCCTCTCTCCCTTTCTGTACAGTGTTTTCACTACGAATGTATAGGTCTGCTTCTGCTCTGAACCATGACCTTCCTGAAGGCAGAGATTGTGTTTGTTTACCTTGTGACTAACTGAAAGTAAAGGCTTGTGTCTATTTCTTGGTAGAGTGAACTGGAGGTTTGGCTTCTTTTGTAATGTGAAAGAGTTCAGAAAGATCATTTATCAAAAAGTATGCTAGTGATAGACCTATTTAATTGGACCTATTTTAAATGGGCCATACTGTCTGCCATCAAGATCACCAGAGTGTCATTAGCCCTAATTATCTTCCTGAATTTAATTGATACTTAACAAGGTAGAGCATTACAGGAGATATTTTATTTCTCTAATATTTCCATAATCACATATTGCACTATTGCAAATTCAAAATTACAGCTCCGTGGCCTGAAAGGTAAAACATAGTTTGCTTAGAGGAAAAGTGTTCTTCAACCATGTGTGGAGTGTTTAGAAAACGTGAATTAAGAATCTTCTTGATGAAAGATACAAATGCCCTCTTTCTTCGATCTGTTCCTAATATTATTTAATACACAAAAATTGTGTGCATCCATAAAAGATGCTGTAGATACTGTTGCTGAAAAGAGTCCTACAAGATGAAGAAGGCGAATTTCTGCACCAATAATTACTGAAACGCCAAAGCACCAGGACTGGATTTCCTTCTTGACCACTGGGTAATAAATAAAAGAGTCACACTACATGAATAGAAAGAAAAGCACCTCAAGTGCCACTGTTTAGATAAGTGAGGTCTACGTCATTAAATATGGTAAGTGGGGATAAGAATTCCTTGTTTAGGGCCAGTTAACATGTGGGTGGGGTTTGGTGTTCTGAGATCTGGATTTACAGAGCTGGAGGGATGGAGTGAGGTTTCATTTATATGAATGTCTTGGAGACACAGAGGCCCAGGAATAAAGTCTAGCCTTGTCATTCAAAATTACTCAAGCATTGAGTGAGCCCTGGCTACGTGTTGGCACTTTTCATGTACTATATCATTTCCACTGTAAACCTATGAAGTGGGTACAATTAAAGCACCATGTTGTACAGCTGAGGAAACTAAAGAATGAATGACTTGCCTGAGAGTCAAGTGCAGAGCCAGGATTGAAGCCCAGATGGTGGACTTTGTTCTTACCCACACCAAAATGTGGTTTCTACCAGCAGCAGAGGCAAGACCTGGAAATGTTCCAGAAGAATAAACTCAGTACTGCTCCTGGGCTATGGAACCAGAGACTCTGGGAGTGGCATCCAGTGTTGTGGGTTGTAAAAATCCCTGCAGGGGAGTCTGATGCTCTTGATGTTGAGATCCACTGCAGTGTACATTAACACTACATGCCAGAGTGGTGCTTCTCAAACTTTAACATTCATACAAACCATCTGCAGGACTTGTTGAAAAGCTTCTTCTGATTTAGGAGGCCTGGGTTAGAACCTGTGGGTCTGCATTTCCTACCAGCTCCCCATGATGCTGATATTGCCGGTTTGGCACTGCACTTTCACCCATATTTTATGTTGAATGAATACACTGTGAGTTAGAATATCTGCATGTCTGAGATAGGGACCATAGAATTAGAGTGAATCTACTACTGACTGAAATGCATCTGCCTGACTTTTTTTAATCACAACATGATCCGTTCATTTGTACACAGTAACTGTCACATTGCCCACTGACATGACAGACTTTTGCCCATTCTACTCTTTCAACTGAATATGGCACTTAGTATTCCGCAGAGCAAATAGGCATATCATGTTTTGGAAAAGGAAATGAAAAATCTAGGGGATGAAAAGGAGGCCAAAGAGAATGGGTCTCTGTCTGAAAATATGTAACAAAAAAGACTTTAAGGAGATAAATGATTTGCAGTTAATCACATCTCTGAGCATTGCTCCAAATCCCCTCCCACCTGGATTACAGTGAGTAAATCATCACAAAGTTAAGGAAAAAAGAATTAGGGAAAAAAATGGACCTCTCATGCCACTAGACTGGCTGAAATCTGTTGGGAGAAACAGAATCAGCATCAATATAAACATTATGAAAACATCTTTAAGAAACAAAAAAAAAAAGTCACATCATAAACTTTGAACAAAAAGTTAATGTACTGATAAATTGCCCATCTTCGCCAGAGGATGATGACAGGACACATGGGAATGACAGAAAATAAAAAAAGTGCTTCCTGGATTCCTTCTGCTGAATGAAAGGAAAACAGGCTGTCAAATATTTGAGTCCTTAAATAAGTCAAATATTTTGTAAATAGCCCACAGGACACAAGGCTATAGTTCTTCCTAAGTAAAACACTTTAGCACAGTAAGCTTTCTCAAAATCTGGGTTGGTTGCACACTGATAAACAACAAGTGTTGATTATAATGATTGGGCTGCAGGAATTTACAAGAAATAATTTCAGAAATTTATTTTGGAAACATTATAAAGCTCAAGAGCAAGAATTCAGTGTATTGCTCATTCTGCCAGAATTCCCTGGCAGAACTGAGAGAATAATGCTCTGCTCTATTAAAATGGAGGCATAAATATTATGTTAAGTTTGATTAAAAAAAATTAAACAAGTTGTAATGAATAGATTCAATGTATCTTTCAGATATTATTGACCACATTTAAAGATCAAAGGGTGAGCCAGGCCCCATGGCCCATGCCTGCAATCCCAACAGCTCAGGAGGCTGAGGCAGGAGGATTGTGAGTTCAAAGGCAGCCTCCGCAAAAGCGAGGAGCTAAGCAACTCAGTGAGACCCTGTTTCTAAATAAAATACAAAAAAAGGGCTGGGGATGTGGCTCAGTGGTTGAGTGCCCCTGAGTTCAATCCCTGGTACCACCCCCTCCCCCCCCCAAAAAAAAAAATGATCAAAAGGGTGGGGCAAAAGGAAAGTGATTTCTCAAAATTAATGTTTCAAAAGTTTTTTGAACAAATATTTTAGCAATCAAGAATATTAAAGTAAACTGAAACAATTTAAATATTCTAAAATCAGTGTTATTTCCATCAAAACATTTAANGCAGAACTGAGAGAATAATGCTCTGCTCTATTAAAATGGAGGCATAAATATTATGTTAAGTTTGATTAAAAAAAATTAAACAAGTTGTAATGAATAGATTCAATGTATCTTTCAGATATTATTGACCACATTTAAAGATCAAAGGGTGGGGCAAAAGGAAATGATTTCTCAAAATTAATGTTTAAAGTTTTTTGAACAAATATTTAGAATAGAATATTTAAGTAACTGAAACAATTTAATATTCTAAACAGTGTTATTTCCTCAAAACATTATGCTGAAAAGAGGAACATGCGGTAGACACACCTTGAACATTTCATGACTGGCTGATACAGCATAGCTTGTAAAAATCTGATGATCCTTCAAAGAATAGTCATTGATCCTAGAGTGCTTTATCTCTGAGCCACATCCCCTGCCCTTTTAGATTTTTTTTTTTTTTTCTGAGACATGGTCTCACTAAGTTGCTGAGACTTTCCTCAAACTTGTGATTCTCCTGCCTCAGCCTCCTGAGTTGCTGAGATTACAGGCATGTGCCACAGCACCTAGGGAGCTTTCTATTATTTTTTCTTTTTTTTTAGATTGTTATTGGAGGCAGGATAATTACCCATTTGCAGCATAGAAGTATAACTAATCAACCCAATGAAAGGACTGTCAGCAAGTTGCTAGCTCTGTGCCCACACTTCTTGTATCATCTGGCATCACCTTCATTTGGGATTAATTGGCACTGTATGAGACCAAGAAAAAAACAGCTGTACATCCAGACCCAGAAGAAAAGACCCAAATATTACATTGCAGGATATTCTAAGTAGCATTTGTTTATTGCAGTAGATAGTTTGATACACAACCTCACCTTCTGGGAGGGCTACCAGGACAAAGTCCTCAGGTAACAGCACTCTCTGGGGCATTAGGCCAAATAAATTGACTTTGCTCAAGTTTGAAACCTCTTCCCAGGGCAGTGAGGACACAATGACTGAACAATGTATGAATAAAAAGGTTGAGAACCCTGATACCAACTGGGGATGACTCTGAAGGGTCATCCCCTGAACCCTTCATAGGAATGAACCAAATCCCCGCTTAACTTCTCCAACTGCCCAACCTTCTGTAGATTCCCTTCTATGCATATTGATCCTAAGAGCACTGCCAAACAAATCTCCTCCCTGTTAGAGTTGACTTTCTGGAAAACCCACGGCAATTAATCACCAGAGTTCTCCTTGAACAATTGCCTTTATGAAGAACTAAGAACCAAAATAATAGCACTAAAATCCAGGACACTAGAACTAGGTTGTGATGCAGGGTGCAGGACTGACCAAACATTAACCTTAAATTCTCATTGTCTGAACAATGTATTCTCTGAGATGACCCCGCCCTCTTCTCCCTATGGGAGGTATTGGATCACCTCTGCAAGTGTGTGTGTGCTTTGTAACCCAGAGCTCCAAACTCTCCAGGGATTGAGCAGCAGGTAAATCTAGACAAATCCTACAAAGAGGTCAAATTCCAAACCAGATGGCCAAGCACCAATGTGTTCTGATTATCCCCCCTGACAAGGGAGGGTCCTACAAAAGGCAAGATGGTAAAGAGAGCAAGTTCTCGACAGTGAAACATGGGCTCTGCCTCCCCTGCAGGCTGCCACATGTCCAGTAGACACCTTGTCCTCCCCAGATGGGAGGAAAGAGGAGCATGGCTTTTCTTCTCTCTTTGCTGCTGACTTGGGTAGCTCTCCCTTTCTCCTCTAAAATTTCTCTTGAGCCTTTGTTGCTAGCAATTGGAAACCTGTACAAGGCTCTCCTCCGTGCAACATTGGTGAAAAGACAGAAACTCTGCTTAGTACCAGAGATGGATTTTTCAAGGTATCAGAAGGATTTATGCCCACTGGGAGATGGAAACAACCCCTGTGCTGAAGAGAGATCTCCTGGAGAGCCAGCAGACGGTGGGCTATGGCATCTGAATGTTGCCACAGTCAGAGGGGGAGGCCTGGAGTTAGAAGTTGCTAGCAGCTGGCCAGAGCTGACTATCCACTATGGGACAAGAACAGAATCATCTGCAGTAGCCCTGACGACTTCTCTAGTGTGGCCAAGACAACATACTAAAGGGGCAGGTTGGAGGCATTCACATCCCAGCTGAAGAAGCTGCATCTGACCAGCCTCCTTGGGACCACTGACCTCCCACTGGCATGAAGATCTGTACCCTTCTAAGAATTCCAGGATGTGGCCAGGCAGAGCTCCCAGAAAAAAACTGTACCCCAATTCAGACTCCGGACTCCAGAACCGTCTGAGGTATAATCAAAGGGGTTTCTCTTGCCTTATAAAAGGGGTGAATAATAAAGAGATCCAACTGCTACTCTGGATGATGAGGGGAAAATATGTTTTTCTCCTCTCTGATTCTGGTCTCATTCATTTCCCCTTCACCTTTTAGCAGCTATTCCTTAATTGGAAACACAAGGGATTGTGGAATTCATTGTGGACCTTAATATGCAATAAGGGAAGGTCCAAATGGGCCTTACCGTGCCTCACCAAAGGACATCTGCTATTTCTAATAAGAATAGGTTACTTTCCTGTGTAGCTTTACCTTTCAAATCACATTCATGCACATTAATTCAGTAGACCCATATCCACCTTAGTGAGATTGGCAATGAACATATTATGTGATATCACATTTTCAGAAAGAAAAATTGGAACATGGGGTCAAATAAAGACATTTTTTTCTTTCCTGATTTATGGGGGGAAAAAAGTCTTATAAAGGCAGAGAAGTTGAATCACAGCTACTTATTCATGTATTGGATTATCTTTTAAAAAGTGGGATTACACAAAGCTTGCACAGAAATTCCTAGAAATATGGCCAGCATAATTATGGGGCAGGAAGTAAGCCTTGAATCCTACTTTAAAACTCCCTTTGATAAAAGCTTAAAGAGAGAGATTAGGTGCTCAAAGACTGAGATGAGAAGAGGGCTAGAAAAAGGGAGTTGGAGCTGAGAGAAAGTGAATGAGAGTCAAGAACACATAGATCCGTGCTCAGGATTCCCCACGTAATCTGTAGATGCAAACGTGACTATAAAAATTGTACCCACTATGCACTGCATGATGTGGCCACCTAGGACAATTTGTCATTCCTGAAACGATGTGTCCTTACTTCTCTTCTGAAATGTCAGCAGTGTACATACACCCTCTCTACTGAGAAATGGGAAACCTTTTCAATAAATAACATCCTTTCAGTAGACATGGTTTTTTCCCAGTTTTTTTTTTTTCACATAAAAACAATTCAAAGGGGAAAGAAAGATCTGTTTTTTTTTTCCTCATGGATGCTAGAACGAACAACTGACTGTCTACATATTTTTTTAAAAAAAATACTTTTGCCAGGTACTCTGGTACACGCCTGTAATCTTCACCACTCCGGAAGCTGAGGCAGGAGGATTGCGAGTTCAAAGCCAGCCTCAGCAAAAAAGCAAGGCTCTAAGCAATTCAGTGAGACCCTATCTCTAAATTAAGTATAAAATAGAGCCGGGAATATGGCTCAGTGGTCGAGTGCCTCTGAGTTCAATCCCTGGTAACCCACTCCCACAAAAGTATTGACAGTGACCTGACACACCTTACACAGAAAAAAAAAAAGATGAGATGAATCATAATCCAAAGCATAAATGTTAAATCTATAAAGATTCTAGAACAAAATATAGGCGGAGATCTTCATCATTTTGGCAAAAGTTTTCTTACACAGAACACTGAGAACATTCATCAAGAAAAAATAAATAGTTAATTGGACCTTATTGAAATGAAGAACTTTCACTCATTAAAATATTCCATTAAGGTAATGAATATCTAAGCCATTTAAGGACAAAATATTCACATTACATATTCTGACAAAGGACTTGCCTCCATAATATACAAATAAACCTCACCATTCAATAATAATGATGATGATACCAATGGCCTCAATTAAAAATAGACAAAGGACTTTCTCTTTTCTTTTTACACCTGACAGAAGAGTGTATTTTGACATATTATACATACATACAGCATAACTTATTCAAATTAGGATCTCATTCTTGTGGTTGTACATGATGTGGAGTTACACTGGTAGTATATTCATATATGAATATAAGAAAGTTATGTCCGATTCATTCTACTGTTTTTCCTAATCCCCCCCGCCAGCATTCTATTCATTCCCCTTTGTCTAAACCAATGAACTTCTCAATAGACATATGTTTATCAGAGGTCCAAAGGTGCTAGGCATTTGGCAAAGGCTATCTGTGAATAGGCCATAGTTTAAGAAATAGAACTACCGATTACTTGTGGCACTAGAATTCCAGGGTTGATTGAACTAATGTACTTTGAAGAGCATGAGAAATATCTGATCTGAGAATTGTCCAATGTCCATATTTTCCTACATACCAGATGTGTATCACTACCATTTATTGGGGATAGGTGCTATTCCATTGTGTCAATTTTCCTGCCTAATTAAGAAGGCACACAAGTTTGATCTATGCTGATTCTGAACGTTGCCAAACTATGCCATTAATTTTATACTGTGATAATGTGTCACCAGGAGGCTAAGTAGCTTTGCCTCTCTGGGTTAGTTACTTTTCATAAAAATCACTGAACCTTAAAAAGTAGAAGGGTCTCAAGAGACTAGCCACCCTGCTCTCATAAAGCACAAAAAAACACTTTCCCAAAGTCTGAACAACAACTGGTCATGCAAACAGGGGGTTAGAGTTTCATCTGCTTCCTTTGATTGCACCGAAGTGATCCACCTTAGCACAAATACTGCAGCACATGACACTCTGGGAAGTGATAATCCACGGGGCGCATTTCTGGGGCACTAAAGTGCTTCTCGAAACCCTGGTAAGCTCCCATGCCACCTCTATGTGGGACATGCTCATAAAGCAGATGTTTCCTAGTTTTAATTTTTTTAACTCTCTGATGGATTAAGCTAAATATCTCAGAGCTTTATTCATTATTGCTGCAGTATGTAATTTGTGCCCGTGGTAATAGTAATTTAGAGTTATTAATGAAAATGAAGGCTAATTTAAAAAAAAAAAAGCAAACATCTAAACTCAAGCTAAGGTAAAAATACAGAGCACTCCCAGATGAATTTCATCCAAGTTTCCTTTTTTCATTCTAAAGGACAAATATTACTTTGGTTGCAAAAGGAAGGAAAAAGGGCATTGTCACACACAGTCTCGCATTGTACATCGGTCGACATACCTGCAGCCCTTCAATGGCCAGTTTGAGGATTGAAGGTGTCAGTTTGGAGGCTTGTTTGAAGGAAAAATTACTCCAGTCTATGATTAAAATGAAACCATTTATCTGAAGCTCCGGATCTTCAATAAGGACTTCCAATGATAGCAGGATGGCACGGAGGATGTCTGTAAAGGAGTTCCTGTAACCAGGGCAGAAAGGAGAGCCGTGTGTGTGAGGATAAACAGGCAATAGACAGTACGTCACATGCAAACCACATTGGCATCCTCATACCACTGCTGCATGAGCCCAGCCTGCAAGTCACACTGTTTCCTGTCCCTGAACAGCAAAAATACATCTGCTGAACTTTCCAGAAGTGATGCTTTGAGGCTCTGGGGAAGGATGTTTACCCTTGATATGACCCCATGAGCACCCCAAACTTAATGAGGTGACACCCTTGTGCATTCCCATGGCTCTCTGTACTGTGCTCCCATTACAGCACTGATTTCACTTTGGTGAAATGCACCCCTTACTTGTTGCTCTCCCTTTCAGAGCCCCTGTATTTTTAAGGGCAGGGAGGGGCCCTAATCCAAGCTGTGTCTACAGTACCTAGGCACTCAGTGAATCGTTGCTGCACAGATAAGATGAGGCCTCAATCTTATTTTGCTTATTTTGATTAAACATCTTTTATTCCTCTGCTATGTTTAAAATCTTGCTAAGAGTGTAAAAACATCCGTGCAATTGATGCTATTTTTTTAGCTTCAATTCATGGAAAGAAAAAAATAAAATAAAGCAGGAAGAATAGCTTATTTTCATTGAAGGTCTACAGAGTGTGATTCGGGAGGGAAATTGCTTTGAGTACATCAGTAACTATGACAACAGGCAGACCTGAATACAAACTAGAGTGACAGTTCTCCAGGGCCCTGTGTATTTCTGCATCTCACATATCCCCAATCACCAGGTGATTTTTGTTTAAAATAATTTTCAGATGTGAAGAAATGATGGCATATTTACTCTGTTTCATCCTGTGAATTATCTGATCTACGAATCTAAGATCTCAGAAAATCTCTAAATTCAGTCTGTCTTTGATGAGTAGGAAAACATAAGGTTGGATGGTGAGTGATGCCAAAATCTTCAGCTCCCTTCTGGCTTTCACTAAAATCAGAAGCCTATGTTCACGGAATCATCAGATTCCCAATAATTCCAATCTGGTTTTGAATTCCAGCTAAGCCTAATGTCTCCCAATTAGAAATCAGGAATTCTGTGCTTAGACAATAAGTGAGTAAGAATTTTTCTGAATTGCTGTTATGAACCCAGTGTTGTGTTACATGCTTGAAGTAGTGTGTCCTGTTTGTACTTTCAAAGAGCCTTAATTTAGTTGTGGGTGGTGGAGATTAGCAACAGGAATTGAGAGGGATCGAGAACATTGGAATAGCTAAGGAAAAGGTTAGAGACAAGTCTTGAAGAGCAGATAGGATTTTGGTGGATTAGTGGGAGAATGAGGAATAGGACTTTATAGAGAAGAGTGACACAAATAAAAAACAAAGATATACAACCCATTCTCTTCCTGTTCTTCTTACTTAATCCTCCCCTCTTATATTGAGCTGAAATTTTCCTCCCACAAATCCACCACCCCCTGGAGTTAGTTCTGCTCTGTGGAATAAACTTCAGATCTTCCCATACCACACACTTGACTGTTCATAGGGAGGTCATGACAACCCATATGAGCTCCGGATTTTTTTTAAAAAAATTAACTTTCTCAAATGGCTCTTAATAGCTCTTCTTATCATTGTTTTCTTTCAGATGTGTTCCCTTTTCATTTTTAGAGATGTCCTATTCTTATTAACATAGGGAAAATTTTTACTGGGGCCTTGTTTGCTTTTGCTTTTGCATTTATTTCTACATCATTAACTAATGACCCAATCTTCTTCAGAGGATGCACTTAAAAAAACAAAATTCTTTTTTTGAGTACTGGGGATTGAACCCAGGGCCACTTAACCACCAGGATTTCCCTAAAATGAATAGCAATAGCTCCACCCCTTTATTGTTGTTGTTATTATTTGTTTGTTTGTTTGTTTGTTTATTCATTTTGAGACAGTCTCACTAAGTTGCTTAGGGCTTTGCTAGATTGATGACCTTGAACTTGTGATCCTCTTACCTCAGCATCCCTCCTTACTGGGATTAAAGGCATTCACCACCATTGCCCCACAGAGATACAATTCTATATTGGAAAGAAACATTGATTTACGTGGCGAATGGAACCAAAGACTATGAGTTTAGGTGAATTTAGATGGTAATATGGAAATGCTCAATTGTAAACTGGAATAACCACTGGGGCATCAAGAAATCTGAGCCTGGATAAGCTTTCTTAGGAAGAACACATATAAAGGAAGACTGAGCCTTAGGTAAACTTTACATACAGTACTGAGGTTGAAGGAAGAAGAATTAAAGAAATAATAAAATACGAGAGGATCAAAACAGTACTGAATTAAAAAAGAAAGTAAGAAGAGAATGCTTCAAGAAACAAGAATATGAAGTCAGATGCAGTGGCATGTTCCTGGAATCCCAATTACATGGGATGCTGAGGAAGGAGGATCATGGATTCAAGATCAAGATCAGTCTAGGCAGCACAGCAAAACCCTGAATCAAAAAAAAAAAAAAAAAACAGCAAAAATATGCATCACTGGCCTCAATTCATGACTTACCCTGAATCCATGCATTAGTTATGATCTCACTGAGGACACAGCCCCTTGTCCATGTGACTTGTTTTGGCTAATGACATGTAGACAGACATGAAAGGATGCCAGTACTGAGCCTCACTTGTAAGGGACCTCAGACGTCACCTCTTGTTCTCTTGCCTTTTTGCCAACACTCAAGGCAATAGCATGCCACAGCTATCATTCTAGATTTAAGAGAAGGATGCAAGACAGAGCAGTGACCACTAGCCAATTAGTCAATCTTCACAAAATGCAGAACCCTCTATCTGAACCCAGCCTAGCTAAACTCCAGCTGCCTCACAGATAACAAAAGCAATAATAAGTGATGGCTTTTTAAACCACTGAGTTGTGGGATGGTTTGCTACACAGCAATAGCTGTCCAATACTGGAAGGTAGTTAACAAATGCAAATATCACAAAAAAAAAAATCAAGGAAAATGAGGAAGAAAAAAAGACTTGTTTGACAACAAGGATATTTTTGAGGAGTTTTAAGAGAATGCTTTCTTGAATAGTAAAAATAGAAATCACTAGTTATGAAGATCTTTAGCAAATCACTCTGTAACTCATTTTATTCCTCTAAATAAGAGAGAATTTTTCTTTCCACCGTGTGTCCACTGATATCTATTTCCAAATTTCTAGTCCAGAGTTACAAATGCCCCAACATACTGTTTTTACCAATCCCAAAGAAAAATCTTGGAGGACTCAACAGAGAGGTTCTACATATTTTATTACTTACTCCTTGATGGTGGTAGTGGGCCAGGATATAATGGAGAGCCACAGTGTGTCTGCAAGGTGGGAGGTGGGGGATTATATACAGGATAGGTTGAATGACAAGCTGCACAGGTGGATTTCTTTAAATGTTACTGAATACATTCTTTTACTTTGCAACCAAACTCATCCTGCTTTGATTCTCACCTAAAAATTGGAGATAAGGAAACTGGAAGTTTCCCTATCTCCATTTTCTTCATTATCACATTCCTTAGAGTCTTTATCTTGTTGCAAACTTTTCTAGGCACTGACTAGTGTTTAATCCAACACTAAGAAAAGAAACTGAATTCTGTCTGCAGTCCTGGAAATGATTCTATGCATTTTGGAGACCAAGATACAGAATAGGGATTGGCAGTGAAGGAAGTATTGTATTCATGAGATGAGTATAGAATAAAAGATTGTAGACTCATTATAATTGCCAAATGTTCAAATAATTCACTTTTGCAGTGGAACTGGATGGCAGGAAAGAGTTGGACTATATCTCTAGTCACGAGACTACCCTGCTGAGGAGGTCGACTTTATGTTTTTCCTCAACTACAATTATTATCTTGGTTTCCTTAGTTCTTGACTTCCACATATAAAAATTTTCTTTTTTCCTCTTTTCTATTTATAGCATCTTGACTTGTGCAATCCTCTTAGCTTTTTAAAATTTAAAATACCTATTGGGTTAAATATTCATGTGGATAAACCACCCTCGAGGACATGGAACATAGCTCCCAGATCCTTAAGAATGAACACAGTGACTTCCTTCCAAAGAGTACAGTAAAAATTGGGGGAGGGTTGGGGGAAGGAGTAACAGTACAGTGGAGAGACCTGATGAACACTATCAGAGCTGGGTAATCAAGGTCATGTCACCAATGACAAATCACATTTATTTTCCTGGCTACAGTGATGAAAATGGCAATTACCTGGGAACTTCCTGCCTCCAAACCATAATTCCAGATTAATCACGAGGAAAGTATTGGAGGAATTCCGATTGAGAAATGTTCTACAAAGTACCTGACCAACACTCCTCAAAATTGCCAATTTTATCAAAAAACAAGGAAATTCTAGAAATTGTTATAGCCAAGAGGAATACAGGGCAATGTGATGAGGAAGGTAATGTGCTCTCGTAGATGAAGTCCTGAGCAGGGGAAAGGCATTAGGTAAAAACTAGAGAAATATTGGAGAATGGACTTCAGTGAACAGCAATGTATGAACATTGATTCATTAATCATAACAAATATTCTATATTAATGTAAGATGAATAATAAGAGAAAGTTAGATGCAGACTATAAAGTAACTATGCTATCTTCACAATACCTCTGCAAATCTAAAATTGTGAACAAAAAGTTAATTTTTGAAAATTAAAAAAACAGGCCTATTAGAGTTTGTGACCTGTCATCTCCATGTTATAACCAGGTTTCCAGCAAAACCAAAATGGTAATAAGTAGTTCAGCCACTTCATGCAAATTGTGGAAATGAGAAAAGAAGACATTTTCAGAATTTCTTCATTCCATTAATTCATTTAGACTTACATGTTGTTTAACTCTAATAATCCAGGAAAATCTTTTAAATTTTCTTTATTGCCTGCAAACACAATTCTATCAGAGTATTTTAACCTTTATTTTAAAATGAGCTAATAAATGACAAATGGATACTAACATCTATTCCATAATCAGTTATGGAGGATATGAGCTTTATTTTATTTTTATTTGTGTATTTACTTATTTATTGTGCTGGGGATTGAACCCAGAGCCTTGTGCATGTGAGGCAAGCACTCTACCAATTGAGCTATATCCCCAGCCCAGGATATGAGTTTTAAATGAATAGTTTTAGACTTAATTATGTTAATGTATGTGAAGACACTAAAAAAAAAAAAAAAAAAACACATTGCTGATGAAATGTAAAAAAAAAAAAAAAAAAAAAAAAAAAGCTATATTGCTTGAAAGCAAAAAACTTAAATTTCCTCATCTCCAAAATGACTTTATATTCATTAGGACTTAGAAATAGCTTATCAACAGGAGTTTCTTCATTAAACTATGAATAATTAGAGATAAGAAAAGTGACTCACTATTAGATTCTATTGTTTCTATGAGTTGAACATCCAACATTGCTACCTGAGGTTTTAAAATTCCATACAAATGAGGTACAAAATAGTGGAAAACAGTAAGCTTTGGTCAATAAGAAGATATTTAAATTTCAAGAATTGACTCATTTGTGCTTTGAATTTTTAGTGGGGATTCTAGGATCTAGATCCTGAGGCCAGACTCATACTGAAAAAAAGAAAAAAAAAAAGAGCTCATAGGTGATGAGATGTCATGTGCAGGTATGAGGGTCATAAGTGGAACTGATCCTCCAAAGGAGCAGGGGAAGCTTCTTACTCAATTTTGAAATCATAGTGCATATTCCTGTACTAGTTTCACTGCTGCAGCGAGAAGTCTGTCAACACTAATAGTTAAAAGCCTTTGACCAGTTCTAGTTTGTAACCTCTTAACTAAACACTTAAAAATATGTTTAAGTGTTTAGAACTTCCCCCTCAGTGTTTTTTTTTAAGTTCTACCGTGAAGCATAAAGTGGTCTTGCATATGGCTTGCCTCCACATATCTGTGTCTTAGTCACAGAAGCAGAAACATTGCATCTGTCTCTTCATCTCATTTGAAACTTCCAGAATTAACCACTAATATGATGATGCCATGGTTCTCACAGTCACAGATTGGGCTTGGCCCCTTCACTGACATTGATGCCTCAGCCAATGAAGAAAGGAAGCTGTGTCCTCTGGATCTTCTCTGAGGATGCATTTGACCGCTGGCTGGGGGAAGAATCCCTCGTTGGATATGATGGCAAAAGGATAGTACTCAAAGGAGGTGACTGGGCTTGACACCCTTCCCCTGCTATTTACCCCAAATGCAATCACCTACAGAAGAGTGAAATTCAGCAGGGAGCAACTTCCTGTTCCTCCCTGAGGAGATTATTCCAAGTATTATGGAAAAAGAAATGTGTTAAGGAGCTTGTGATTTGGAAAACACATCCCAAAAGGAGATAGCATTTCTAATTGCTTGGGTTGTAGAGATACCCCTTCTTGGTCATATAGTTTTCATGGTGGTGATGTAGCAGAAGAACAGGAAAGTTCAACGCATTGTTATGTTCAAGCAAATCTACTTTCTCCTCTTCTGTTTGAGGGTCTTTAAAAAATGGTGCGGGACAAGAAATTGGATGATGCATTTTGTTTTGTTTTTTTAATTTTAATTTGTTATACATGACAGCAGAATGAATTACAATTGGATGATGCATTTTCTTAAATGGGTTCTAATAATTTCTATGTGATTTAGGTTTTACCTGTACCATGTCACTGTTTTATGTCCCATTGTGCTCTTAAGCAAATTAATATTTATTTCTCAATGGGAAAATGCAAAAAAAAAAAAAGTTGTTTCTGACAAAATTAGAGTTAAGAAGGATATTCATGAAAAATGTCTGGCTTTGCTACTGAAGAATCAATATTATCAAGAGATTAATCTTAAATTTACTATGCTGAATTTTAGGTAGAAAGTCAAATCAAACAAACTTTTCTCAGCAAAGATGATTATCCAGAGAGCAGAATCCTGGTTATAACTCTGCTTCACATAATTTAATGAGGCTTATATTCTCCAGAGGAGAAAGAAAGGAAGAGAAGAAGAAAGAAGAAAGGACTAAGAGAAGGGAAGAAAGAAGGAAATAAGGCAAAAAATGAAAGAAAGCCTTGCAAGTGAATTTTCATTTCTTTTAATTTCATTCCATCCTGGTAAGTACAGAAAACTATTCAGTTTGCATTAGGATGGGCCATAATTGTATTGTATTGCCAGAATATCGAATTACCTACTGACTTCAGTAATTGTAATGCGAGAATACCTGACAATCCACAGCTGTGCATCAGATGGGCAGAATATTGTATTGAACACATCACCTGATAGCATATAAGGCCCAGTTCCTGTCTGTGAAGCTTTAGATAAGCTGCAGCATCTCATCTTCTTTCTGTTCAGGTCACAGAAGCTTGACTAACATATTGTATACTTAAAAAAAAAAAAAAAACACCACCTAGAGTCAGTGCAAATGTTTGTCTATCTCTGTCAAGTATGGGGACAACCTTCTGCCACACCCGTACCTTTGCTTACTAAGAACATACTGCAAAGGGTAACATTCTTGTCAAAGAACAAGGCCCTGATTTTGAAAGAGTATACAGAAAACAGGTTAAGATGATGAAGACAGTGTTCTCTTACTCAAGCAAAACCTGAAGATAAGAGGCTGCAGGTTTAAAAATCATACCTGGATATAGACACCAGAATGCAGAGTACTCTCATCCACATTCAAAATGACCCTTGAAACCACATATTTCCAATCCCAAACTGCCAGCTTCTTCTTTGTGTTTCTTTAAAGAACAAGTGTATCAATCATCCTGATTGTGTGTGTGTATGTGTGTGTGTGTGCTGTGTATATTTGATGGGGCTTATATTCTCAAAAGAAGAAAAGAAAGAAGAACAAAAGAAAAAAGAGGAAGGAGAGAAAGAGAAAGAAAGAGAGAAAAACAGGGAAGGAGGCAGGGAGGGAAGGGGGAAAGGAAGAGAAGGGAAGGAAAAGAGGGAAACAACTCACCATTTATAGTTGGTGTCCTAAGTAGTTATTTGGTTTCAATAAAGAAGTTGTTTAAATAAGTAAAATTTAATCACAATCTTCCCAAGAACTGGAAGGAATGAAATTAACATTAAATGCATCTACCTGATCATTTTAATAGTTAATTTGATTTCTTACCATTCAATGTCTTTTACAAATTTGGAGTTGTTTAGAACTCAAAAGCAGTCAGAAGACATTCAAATATTTATTGAAAGTTTACTTTGTGTAAGACCCCTAATGTTAGGGTCTGAAAACAAGTCAAGATGGCGCCTGGCATTTTGCCAGAGGGAGTGGTTTGTGAAGTAACTCCAGCAAGCCATTAAGTGTGGAGATTCCTTATTGGTTGACTGCTGTATCTAGTTTATGTTAATTAAGATAAGCTGTGTGGAATGTATATATACCCCTCCTGTTCTACAATAAACAGCTCCCACTCCTGCTGTATCAATGTACACAAGTTGCTTGTCACCCCCCAGTTATTTTGCTGCAGCCAGACTGCGGCACCCTAAGACAAAAGGATTTTTTCACTTTTCTGCAGTATAGAGAAACCAGTAAGACTGACATATAGGGGGATGGTGGGCTGAGGCTGTAGCTCAGTGGTAGAGCACTTGCCCGGCACGTGTGAGGCACTGGATTTGGTCCTCAGCACCACATAAAAATAAACAAATTCATAGAGATATTGTGTCCATTTACATTTAAAAAATATTTTTAAAATAAAATATAGGGAGACGGAAAGCAATAAAGGATGGTCATTAAGGCATAGGGTTTGGAGTTAGGTGGATTCTAATTCAAACCCTGGTGTTGCTCTATGTGTGCTTAGCAAGTTGCTGTATGTCTCTGAGGTTAAGTTTCCACATCTGCAGGAGGACCATGGCACCACCTCACTGGGAAATGAATGACAAGGTGAGATAGTGCACCTGAAGTCATAGCAGATCAACTGGCTCAGATTAATACATATAAAATGCTGATGGTCATGGAGTTCTTACTATTACATGGGAAAATATGATATCAGATAGAAAATAGGGCTTGTGAAGTGGTTGGGGAATACATGAAGGAGAGCTCACTTAACACTTGGGTTTTAAAAAGTCTTCAATTGGCCCATGAGGAAGGGGGAGGTTTAAATACTGGACATCAAAGGAAAAGAGCAGCAGAAGCCACATAAACAATAGTGTGAACCAAGAATATGAATACTACACATTGCAAAAAATAGTAAATCTACCTGTGCAATGGGGAAGGTGAAAGGGAGTATAAAATAAAGTTCAATATTTAATATTTAATGTGAGCTATCTTCATTCTGCCTGCTCTGGGAACTACTGACTATTCAGGCAGAGGAGGGAAGTAATGGTAGCTATGCTTTAGGGGTGGGTCAGGCTGGAGACAGGTGGATTGGCAGCAGAGGTCTGGGATCAAGCCCAATTAGCAAGAGGTGACTACAATACATGTATGTAAGAACATGGGACACGGGGGTTTCCAGAATTGAGTTACAGATTAGCTATCAGCATGAAGAGAAAGGACAGTGGTAGTGTGAGGGACCAAAGAAACTCTGTTAGGAAGTGAGTCAGAAGGGCTGTAGCTATGTCTAATTATTACACAGGAAGGATTGGTGCCTAGCACAGCCACATAGAACATTAATACCAACACCATTTGACCCTGGGGCTGCCTATCAGACATGGTTTAGTGAGGGTCTATTTTTATACCACTCAAGTGTAATGAAATGCCACATCCTAAGCAGATGCCATATTTGCAAGAGAGAATATTTCCTGTTTTATCTAGAATACTGTCATAGCCTAGACTATGACCTCTATCAGAACTGGGAGTATGATATATTTACCTTTGAATCCCTCAAAATCGCCAGTACCCTCACAGAGTAGATACTCAGCAAATGATTCCTAGTAAAGAAGGCAGGCATGTAACAACTTACCTGGAAGTTCTAAGACCTGAAAATAGACAAAGCCCACTCTGAGCTCACTGGTGAGTGAGTTTCTCTACTCTTCACTGTTTCCCATGCTCACCACTATGTGTGTCTTATATACTTTTTCCATCACAGGTCAGATTAATATAGAATAATGTGCTACTAAGCACCACAGATCCAAGCGGAGGAATGGAAAGTGCATTCTCAGTTTGATTTGGGTTTAAGAAAGGGCCATGCCTGCATTCACACAAGGTTAGTATGGGCATGAAGCGAGTAAATGACAATCTAGAAGAGTTAATAATAAATGCTAGATGGATGTTTACAGACAGAAGCTGGTATATTAGATTTTTAGCCCACTGGGAAAGAACTAGTCCCCAAACACCACTTTACAACAGCCCCAAAAGCAATCGAGAAAGGGGTTTATTTCATTCAGCAATTTGGATGAAGATTGTGCCAGTGTCTGAAGGGAGCAGTAGAAGAGGAATTTTTTTAAAAAAAAATCCCAATGGAAGTGAGCTATGAGCATTCCTTCTATTACTAAACAACTATGAAAAATTAATTTCATGCTTGTCTATTCTGGTAACTCCCTTGGCTGAGGAGCATCTGAAAAGTAAAAAACCAGGAAAAGTCTCAGGAATACAAATAAACACTTCATTCAGCTAAATAAGCATTGAATTTAGAACTTCCATTTTGGCCAGTCTATCTCCAATTAACACTTTTCAAATCAGGACTTTTCTACATCTATTATCCAAAAGCAAGTGGCAAGTTGCCAGATTGCTCAGCCTTTCTGTCCAACAGCTTAGAGTGATTTCACAATTCACGATAGAGAGAACATATACTCCCTAGGAAACTGGCAACTTTGAAAATCACAAAATAACACCTTTAGGTTTATGCATTTATTCATTAATCATTCCACAAAGATTTTTTTAGCACTATGCATAGAACTAGGATCATATCAGCCTAATTGGGGCCTCAGACAGCAGGATCTCCCAGTGATGTGGGTATCAATGAGATTCAATTGACATTTACAGATCTTGCACTGGGTTCATGATAAGATACTAGTCAGGACATGAAATGAAATATTCTTTCTCTTCAGTGCGACTCTTAGAACCAGAAAATCACTTTCAGGATAAGAACTTGGACAAAATAAGAAAGCATTTTAGAAATGCATCTATTTCGTGGTACCACAGTGCTCTGAATGATTTCACACTCCTGAGCTCCTTCTTTCTTGGTGACATTCTTCAATTACTCTTGCAATCAAAAGGTACCTCTCTCCCAAATCACCAACTCTGAAAATTATGTTCAAGGAAACTTGAATTAAATAGTGCATTAGCAGAACAACTTGTGTTGTTGAGTGTCATGGAAGACACCTATAATTTGAGTTGAAACTATACAATTTCTCTTAATTTTAATCAATTCAGAAAATTGCCTGTTGCCAATGAAAAATCCAGACCTCCATACTTTAAAAAGCAATCAATATATTTTGGCAGGATAACAAGATCTTAAAATTAACAGAAGTCCCAAGGTGTTATGGTTTGCATTTGAGGTCCTCCAAAAGTTCAAGTGTGAGACAATGCAAGAAGGTTCAGAGGAGAAATGATTGGGTTATGAAAGTCTTAATCAAATTAGTGATTTAATCCCCTGATAGGGATTAACTGAGTGGTAACTGAGTGGCAGGGAGTGGCGGCGGAAATGGGAATTGGGGCATGGCTTTGGGGTATATATTTTTATCTGGCAAATGGACTCCCTGCTCCCTAAACACCTTGTGAGCTGTTTCCCACAACCACGCTCTTCTTCAATGATGTTCAGCCTCACCTCAAGCCCTGAGGAACGGACCCAACCTTCTAAGGACTAAGATATCTGAAACCATGAGCCCTCAAATAAACTTTCCTCCCCTAAAATTGTTCTGGTCGGGTCTTCTAGTCGCAGCAGTTAAATAGCTGACTAAAACACCAGGCTCTAAAATTCGTTGCCTACAACTTGAAATCTGAACCCTCAAAAATTTGGGTAACTCACATCAGAAGGTTTAATTAAGACTGAACTTAGAGTCTGCAATTTGATTGAAATGTTCAAATTTGGTTTATTCTCTCCCCTTTAAAAAAAATCAAGCCTTCCTAATCATCAGCCACTGAAACAGTAGCAAGCAATCAAATGCATAAAAGATTAAAAGGAGGGAATCACAAGAAATCATTAAGATATTTGTGCCATTAAGATAGCTTTATAATCTACTTTGATGGAAGTGCACCCTGTTGGCTGGTTTGAAGATTGGCATTCCTCTACCTGGCTATCACCCTTTATTGAGACACCTCAAGGATATTTGATTCTTGGAGATAAGAAGGACATAAGTCTTCTGTGATTGCTATAGCTCCCAGGCTCAGGATGACCCTGACCACTGACTACACTGTTTCTGTGTTTGGGTACCAGGAAGGCAAGCCTGGTGGGAAGAATTCTTGATCTTGAAAACTCCTATAAAACTTAGTGATGGTTCACAACTAGAAATAGCTTTGTCATCCTTCTGAAACTAGAATAAATATACTCCCATGGCCCTTTCTATAAACCACATCTACACTTCTCCCAGAACTGCAGCTCTGTTTATTTCCCCAGAGAAATACCCTTTGGCAGTTTCAGAAGTCAACTGAAACCTGTGGTGCTATGACTGTAGTACTAATTGACAAGGAGTGGATATATACGGTTTATGTCCACATCAGAGTAGAGATTCGGACTTTCTAGGTTTCTTCTGGAAGAGGGCCCATAGGCATCTATTACACCCCAGCCTGGCCCAAGTCAGGAAGGTCATAGAGAACCAAGAGTGGCAACGTCTTCTCCCTATACCCTCTTTATTAATCGGTGGGCTGAATGCTCCCATGGACCCACTTTGCTGCCTCCAATTAGAATATGGGTTCCTTATTTTCACCCCTCCTAAAATCAGGACTCAAACGCAAACAAAAGATAGAATTTAATACCATAAAATAAAGGACATGGGCTCAACATAACTTTAGCAACAAGAACAACAACAATAACAAAAACTCCAAAGAACTGGTAGACTTTTCCTACTCCAGCTGCAGTAGAGTGGAAGGATTAGTTAATTTTGCCTCACCTGGAAACTTCACCCATGGAAGCTCTGATGCCTCTCTGGGGAATTATTTTATGGAAGTGGTTAAAGACAACATGGGTTTCTTTCTGTTAATTACATCACAGATTATCTCTTGGCAATTCTCTAAGCAATTAGAGCCAGTGGTTATTATTTATTGCTGCCACTTCATAATAACTAAACTGCAGGAGATACTGTAAAACATCAGCATACATTTATCTTCAAAGTAGGTACAAAATATTCTACACTCTGAACAGCAAAGCAGAATTTGGGAAATGCATTGCATATATAAATAAATGCATATATATTTTAAATACTTGCACAGAGAGAAATTACAACATTTTAGGATTTGGGATGTTGCCGTAGGAGGATTTTAGTGCCTATATTTATCCTAACAAAATCACAGAGATTTTTGTCAATTGGAAAACACTCAAAAAAAAAAAAATTAAAAAGGACTACTTAGCAAGATCAGCAATTTAATTTCCTAAGAAGAGGAGAAAATTTAAATGTTCGGCCTCTGGAAAATTCTGTCTCAAATTTTTCCTCCTGCTTTAATCCTCCTGCTACAATTGATGGGCTATTGCTCATCTCTTTTGTGTTAACCAAGGTACCAGGGTGATTTTCTTAACTCTGCTTCACAGAGAACATTCTCAAATGAAAGAATCGGACCTTTCTGTCTCCTTCACCCATATTCAGGAAACACAGAGTGCAATTACCCTCCTACATAATTCTCTGGAGCCTGAGGCAACACATTAATACTGCAAGTAATCACAGACTATAGAAAGCAGTAGTGGAGAAGGTTGGAGCGATTGTAGATTTGAACTGAGGCTAGTTCTTCCAGAATGGATTTTTATTCAAATGGAATGAGGCAATTGAAAGTACACAGAAGTTACAGTGATTCTTGACTAAAGATAGGGTACATCTATCATATAATATGTGAATGGTGGGAGGGGTCATTACTGATTTTCACAATATTTGGAGAATACTACCAGCATTTATTGGACTGAGGCCAGTAATTAATAATACCCTGTAAGGTAGTGCATAGACCCCAGAATAGAATTCCATCCCAAATGCTAGCAACCTCTTTATCTTATGTGGTGAAATTCATTTTAAGAGAAGCTTAATGAAACCACATGAGGTGGTGCTCATTGTACTGTAGGAACAAGGTCTTAATTCCTAGATTTAGTTTGTGTCCTGGCCCTGAGACTCCCAGAACAATCCAAGGAAGAAATACTGACTCAAGGGGGAGGCTGAACAATGCATGGAATCAAGACTATTTCTTCTCTCTTTCTGCCAACTTTGAACTTTCTTCCCATTCTCTTCAGTGGGTTCTCACCTTTTCAGTCTTGAGCAATCGTTACTTTCCTAGGCCAGTAGGAAGCTACACAATATTGACTGGGACACCCACTTTGAGCAAACACTGAGCCTCTTCCTTGGCCATATCTTCAGACTGTAAAGTTCACAATCTTGCTAAGTCAGTTTGGTAAGACTCCTCCACCCTTGATATCTAATCAAATCCCTCTTCTCCTCTACTCCACCCTTGACACCTAACCAAGTTCCTCTTAATAATTTTCCATCCAGTCCCTCACCTGGCTACTGGCTGTAAATGCCTACTATAAATACATATTACCATGTGATGATCACAGCACTTCTTATATGGATAAAATTAAGGACCAGAATGCTGTCAAATAGGACAGACCCTTTAATTATTGCCCTTGTTGTAGTCAGAGTAGGGTTCAAACCCTCTCCTGAACCCTGCTCTTCTACCCATTACAATAGCCTTGACCTTACTGCAATAGGTGTGAATAAAGCTTGCCATAATTCTTTTGTAGTATAATAAATAAAATGTGCTATATTCATGTCCAGTGTATCCCTGACATGAGCTGCCCAGACAAATGTACCTACATGAGAAAGTTGATCTGAAAGCAAAGAGAGAAGCCCAATGGATGAGAAGAAGGGACCCCTAACAGGTGACTGCAAAGGAGACTGGATTGTTCTTTTTATAATCTACCTCTG
Organism: Marmota marmota marmota; assembly: GCF_001458135.2. Taxonomy (NCBI): domain Eukaryota; kingdom Metazoa; phylum Chordata; class Mammalia; order Rodentia; family Sciuridae; genus Marmota; species Marmota marmota. The sequence goes on from NW_026000093.1 coordinate 18,007,257, forward strand.
AGTATATTAGAGACAGCTTTGGGGAGACTTACTGACCTTTTCACTAATAATATTTTCCTGTAGCCATGACAGCCAGATATTTTAAACTATGGGGCAAAGAAGGGAAAGTCTCTGAGGCTTGGAGAACAGAGTTCTTGTTCTCCAATTGTATTTAATTTACAAGAAACAATATGGCATTTGGGGATTATATGGAAAAAATTAAGGACCAGAATGCTGTCAAATAGGGGATACCCTTTAATTATTATTCCATTCTCAGTGGACATATTCATTTTTAATAATCTATGCATTCTTTGTTGATACATGTCCTATCATTGAATGCCTGAAGATATCCCTCAGAGATAACAAGTTATTTAAGTAAGAAGTCACAGATTATTCAATAATTAATGGAGGAGCTTTGGTTTGTTATTCCATAACAGATACCATAAAATATATGCATATATTCTTTAATTTTGACTAATGCCAAGGTTGTTTAGATGAGAATGGTATACCTTTGTTTTTCCACAGGTTAATTTTGAATCTTAATAATTGGGGCATTTATTCTTAATTTATAAGACACCAGTAACTTGGACAGAATCATCTCAGAAGGACACAAAGTTGAGACTGAACTCCACTCTGAATGCAACAAGGACAAGTGGGGATGGTAGCCAACAGCACGAAGGGGGAAAGTTACTCAGAGGAACTTGGTTAGGTGCCAAAAAAACATAGTTTTTGGTCCAGCTGAATTTCATCCAGGTTGGCCTTAGAATAAAGAAATGGATATTACATGTGTTGATCACTGTTATGGTTTGATATGAGGTATCTCCCAAAAGCCCTGTGTCAATGGAGGAAATGTTCATAGGTGAAATGATTGGACTGTGAGAGCTGTAATCTAATCAGTCCATACTAGTTTGATTGGAATAACTGGGTGGAAACTGTAGGTAGGTGGAGCAAGGCTGGAGGAGGTGGGTCATTAGGGGGCGTACCCTGGAAGAGTTCATTTTCTCTCTCTCTCTCTCTCTCTCTCTCTCTCTCTCTCTCTCTCTCTCCCTCTCTCTCCTTCCTAGCTACCATGAGTGTAGCAGATTTCCTCTGCTATGCCCTTCCTCCATAATGTTCTGCATCACCTTGGCCCCAGAGCAAGATTGTTGGCTGTTTGGACTGAGACTTCGGATACCATGAGCCAAAATAAAATGTTCCTCCTCTATGTTATTCTTTTTTTCCATTGAAGAATGCACTCTTTTTTAATATATTTTTTTTTTAGTTTTAGGTGGACAGAATATCTTTAATTTACTTTTATGTGGTGCTGAGGTTTGAACCCAGTGCCTTACGTATGCCAGGCGAGTACTCTACCACTTGAGTCATATCCCCAGCCCCCTCAATGTTATTCTTGCAGGGTATTTTGGTCACAGCTACAAAACTGGACTAAAACAATTATATAATACATGCCAGGTACCACATACTATGTATTCTGTATGCACTATTCATTTACCTTCACAACCACCCTCTAGAGTAGACCACAGTTTGCATAAGTGCAGAGATTATGACTCAGTGAGGTCACTGGAGGACCCAGCAACATGATGAGTGGAGATCATAACACTGCAAAGTGATGGCAGAGATTAGAACTACGGAGAATTCAGCCCTCTCTTACAGAATTACAAGCAGGTTATAAGGACTCCCTACTCCCTATAAAAATATGTCTTAACACACCCAGTTAGTCTGTAGCTGAGTGGAGAATACTGCTCTGGGAACTCTCTTTGCCTCGGGGGGCCTTGGAATAATTATAGCCCTGCAAGGTAAGACTTAGCATCACCTAACTCTATCTCCCAACCCAGGTTTCTTCATTTGACTTCTCCCAACCTCTACTTCTCCAGAGGCCCTGTTTTTCCTTCTCTCTGCAATGGAAACTGCACAGGACTTCGAATATTTTACATTTTGTGATAGATCAGTGTTTCTTCATTAAGTGCATGCACACAAACTCAACCAAGTCCTTCAAGATTTTTATTTCTAGTTGTGGGATGCTTTCCAAAATCAGAAAATTTTCAGGGCAAGAATGTAAAAAGGTGACTTCCAAGATCACCTAAATCCCAAATAAAACTCAGATCTACCTTTTCAAGGTGAATAAAAAGCATCTTTTCCCCATTATCCCACAGCAAAACCTGCTCTCTGAGAAGACTTGCAGGGACTATTGAAGCAGTTGGAAACCTGCTCATTCTAGCTGAGGACATTGTTTAAGTGGTCTCTTTCTGGTCTTTTCTGAAGATCTCAATACACAATATCCTGCTCCCCTGTACATAAGTCCACCGCTTCTCCACTTCCTCCAGGCCCACCCACGGTGACCAGTGATCCTGCAGAATAGCAAGCTACCTTGAGGGATTGGAGAGCACCCCCAGGGTTCAGTGCAGGATCACATTCATGGTTTTGTTCAGCAATGTGGAATAATAAAGGAGAATCAACAAACAGAAGGGGCACTGTGACTGACAACTCAAATGCCTTTGGGGGCCAGGAAAAACACGTGAGTAAACAAAGCAGCTGAGGATACAGGCCACCAGCTTGCTACCACTAGTGAAGACAGAACACTGAGCTGGGAACAAGGAAACCAGGCTTTGTCATAGACTAATTGTACATACTGAATAAATTAGGGAATTTCTTCATGACTTGGGTGGACTTTAGTAAAATGAAGCAATATTTATACTGATTCCAGAGTTCTTAAATCTAAATGGATTTTAACAGTCTCTTGGTATCATTAAACACAGATTATGCCTTTATATTTACATCATAGAAATGAGCAAATTTTTTTCTCCCAATTCTTTAGCAGATGCCAACTTTTCAGGCTCTATAAACTTGTTCATATGTGTTAGACACAATCAAGTTATAAGAAACTAGTATCAGGAAACAAAATCTACAAATTATGCTGTGTTCATGTATGAATATACCACAATGAATCCTGCTTATATATAATTATAATGCACTAACTAAAATAATAGTAATAGAGGGAGATCAGTGTATTAGAGCAAGCAGATCAGGGGGAGGGGGAAAGAGAGAAAAGGAAGAGGACTGAGATTGATCAAATTATGTTATGTGCATTATGAATATGGCATAATGAATAGCACTATTTGGTATAATTATAATGCACCAATTAAAAAAAGGAACCTAGTATCTTCTTTGTGCCAGTATGTTTGATAACTTAGTTCTTTAAATGATGAGGGTTTGATTTTTACAGAACAGTCATAATAGATCATAATTAGCAAATGAAAACATTTCTCAAAGCAAAGTTTAAACGCCACTTTCTTTTTTATCAACAAGATTATTTTTAGAAATGGAAGTCAGTGGATAAAATACACCTGTAAGAAAGAATATAAATAAGAAGGGCTTAAATTTCAAGATTATCATAGTAGAATTTTTCAATTGTTCATGAAAATATACTTAGACAATTGGATGTATTGTTGACCTTCTGTATCCACAGGATTCACTCTCTTGGACTTAAGCAAACACTAATTGAAACTATTAAAAAGAGAGAGAGAGAGAAAGAAAGAAAAATTGTCTCTGTACTGAACAGACATTTTTCCTGTCATTATCCCCTAAGCAATACAGTAGAACAACTATTAATAAAGCATTCAATGTAAATACATTGAATTAGATATTATATATTATCTGGAGATTTAAAATATTCAGGAGGATATACTATTGTTATTTACAATTAAAGGACCTGTGCATTTACAGATTCTGAAATTAATCCCTAGCAAAAGCCAAAAGTTAACTATACTTATATAGCTAAAAAAAAAAAAAAGTAAGGGTTGGGACATAGTTCTGTGACAGAGCACTTGCCTAGCATGCACAAGCTCCTGATCCCCAGTACCAGGGGGGGAAATTACTTAATTAAGAGTGACTATAAAATGAAAAAGCATCACAATGTTTATCAAGATGGACAATTTAAAAATTATGTCTACTGTTTCCAACACCCTAGCTTCATAGCTTTGTGATGACTTGTATTCATGTACTTGGGTAGTCTCTCTTCTGGAAATACTCAGATCTCAATAGAGGAGAGAGGTTGTCAATCTTCTCTTCCTGAAGCTAGACTCTGTATTTATGCTGAGCACACCTCTTGGCCCAAATCTTCATAATCATATTTGCTGTTATACTTTAGAAAGGAATAAAAGTATCATGCCTGGAATTATAAACAAATACAAGATGTATCCTTGGAAAAGACATGCTGATTGGGCAGCTCAGAGCAATAAGAGCAAATTAACTAGACTTTGGAATGAAAGATCTTGGAAAGGATACCGAGGAAAGTCAAATATGACTAAATATCAACAATGCAAAAGCTAAAGAGGCTTGCACACAGTTTGCATGTTGGAAATAGTACACAGTTATGTACTGATTTGATTTGCTGGAAATTATGGACTTAGGAAAGGAAGTGGATGAGAAGCAAAGAACAAATTCCAAGCATTTAAAGAATACTTTCTCTTGATGCTTCTCTCTTTATTGGGTCTAGGAAAAGAAGGGATTTCGTACGTTGCTGTTTGAAAGATCTAAATTGAAGGAAAAATGTGCTGGTATCAAGGGTTGTTTATATAATGTGAATGGATTACTAAAAGATTTCAAATCAATTTCTCTGGTGACCTTAAGATATACAGAATTTCAGAACTCTTCCAAAGCCTTCATCTTTATACATGAGAAAAACTAATGCCCCTAGGACACAGCTAATAAATATCAAAGCTAAGATTTGAACTTCAGTTTCTGAATACCACAGTGGGAAGGGACCTAAAAGATCACAGACTCCCCAGACAGCCAGTGGAGTCTATTTTGGCCAACTTTTTATTAAGAAAAGGTCCAGGCAAATGAAAAAGAAATATTTTGGGGAAAAATATTACAATAATACAGCCACCATTTGATTCAACAATTGCCAACATTTTACAGCGTTGCTTTACCCATCTTACATGCACTTGTGTGCCAATGTGTGGTACAACTGAAAGGGAGCTGAGAGTTCTGTATGTCATGACTTTTTCTTTCTACTTCCATGCCACATGTCCTATAGAATGTCCGAAATTTTGGATTGGCTTATTATTTTATCTTGATGCCATTGCTTTTATTCCTCTTAAACTGGACTGAGGTCCACAGGCTTTGTTTGATTCAGGCTAAATAGTTCTGGTATGATATTTTAGAGATGATGTGTCAATAAAGGAATTTGTTGCCAATTCTGACCGATGGATAGTTATTGCAAGAGCACATGCTGAGAAAAATCCAAGGCTATATCAAAGTTTAGCAGAAATTGATGCTAGGATGAATCTATTGGGGATATGGGTAAGAGTGAAACCAGCTACCTAGTTATGAAGATCAATACAAACTTATTTTACTTTAGGATAATTATAGATTCACACAGTTTTAGTCACGTGTGTGTGTGTGTGTGTATGTGTTACATTTGACACAATTTCATTTGACGTAGGTTAATATTTGTCCACCATAAAAGGGAAAATACTGAATGGATCCACTACAACAGAATCAATCTTACATGCTGTACCTTATAACTACCTCCCTCCAGTAGCCTAAAATCTGGCAATCACTTATTTTCCCTTAACTTCTGAAGTTTTGTCAGTTTTTAAATGTCATGTAAGTGGAGTATTATATAATCTTTCAAGATTGGCTTTTTAAAGTAATATTTTAGAATATTATTGGTACATTATACGTAAGCATTTTAGTGGGATTCATTGTTTCATATTCATACATGCACATAACACAATTTGGTCAATTTCATTCCCTAGTACCTATTTTTTTTCTTTCCTTCTCCCCCCCCACCCCGGTTCTCTTCCTGTTCTCTACTGGTCTCCCTTTTATTTTCATGAGAACCTTCTCCCCCACCATCCTCTCCCCATATCCCACCTTTTTTTTCTCTAGTTTTCACATATGAGAGAAAGCATTCATCCTTTGACTTTGTACGTTTGGCTTATTTTATTTAACAGAATGTTTTCAAGCTTCATCCATTTTCCTGCAAATGACATAATTTCATTCTTTATGACTGAATAAAACTCCATTACATACCTATATCACATTTTCTTTATGCATTCATTTGTTGGTGGTACCTATGCTGGTTCCATATCTTTCTTATTGTGAATTGTGCTACTATAAACATAGGTATGCATGTATCACTGTAGTATAAAGACTTTAAGTCTTTTAGATAAATAGCAAGGTGTAGTATAGCTGGGTCATATGATGATTCCACTCCTAGTCTTTGGAGAAAGCTCCATACTGATTTTCAAAGTGGTTGTACTAATTTACAATCCCACCAACAGTTTATAAATATTCCTTTTCCCCCATATCCTTGCCAGCAATTATTTACTATTGGTGTTCTTGATGACTGCCGTTCTAACTGGAGCTGGAATTTTAGTGTAGTTTTGATTTCCATTTCAAGATTGCTGAATATGTTGAACATTTTTCCACATTATTAGCCATTTGTATTTCTTCTTTTGAGAAGTGTCTGTTAAGTTCATTTTCTCACTGGTTGATTGGGTTATTTGGTTTTTGTGATAAGTTTTTTTTTTTTTGGTTTTTATATATTCTGGATATTAATCCTCTCTTGAAAGAGTAGCTGGCAAAGATTTTCTTCCACTCTCTAGGCTCTCTTTTTGTGCTTTTAATCATTGCCTCTGTTGTGCAGAGACATTTTAATTTGATACCATGCCATTTATTAATTCTTAGTATTACTTCCTATGTTTTAAGGGTCCTATTGAGGAAGCTGTTGCCTGCACGTATATGTTGAAGTATTGACTCTATCTTTTCTTCTAACAGTTGCAGTTTCTGGTCTTCTTCCTAGGTCTTTGATCCATTTTGATTTGAATTTTGCATGAGGTGAGATATTAGGATCTAATTTCATTCTTCGGCAAATGGATACCCGATTTTACTAGCATAATTTATTGAAAAGGCTTTTTTCTCCAACTTATGTTTTATAGGCTTTGTCAAGGGCCATGAGTGTATCTGAGTGGGTTCATCTCTGTGTCTTCTGTTCTGTTTCATTGGTAGATCTGTTTTTATACTAATACCATGCAGTTTTTGTTACTATAACTCTGTAGTATATTTGAAGTCGGTGATGTCTATCAGCAAACTGCAAAATGAAACGTCAATGAGATCACTACCCATCTATGAGAATAGCTTAAATAAAATTTTTTTTTAATATTTTAATGTGATTCCTCCAGCATTGCCTTTTTGGCTTTGAATTGCTTTGTTTATTCTGAGACTTTTATTCTTCCATATGAATTGTGGGACTGTTTTTTATTTCTAGTTCTATAAATGATGTCATCTGTGAAGAACATATTTTGATGGGGATTATCAGGATTGGCTTTGTTCAATTAATTATCTGAAGATCCATTCAAGTTGTTTCTATGTAAATAGTTTGTTCTTTTTATTGCTGAGTAGTATTCAATGTATGAATGTATCGGTTTGCTTAACCATTAAACCCACTGAAAAACGTCTGGCTCATTTTAGCTTTGAGCTATTAAAATGTTCCTATGAACATTGGTGTATGGGATTTTATAAGTTTTCATTCCTCTGAGATAAATGCCCAAGAGTATAATTTAGGGGTCATACAGTAATTGCATGCATAGTTTTGTTTTGTTCTTATGAAATTGCCAAACTCTTTCCAGAAAAAAAATGATACAATTTTACATTCCCACTAGCAATGTTAATGAGTGAACCATTTTCTCTGTATCCTTACCAACATTTGGTGCTTTCACTATTTTTTTATTTAAGCTATTCTCATAGATGCGTCGTGATCTCATTGACGTTTCATTTTGCAGTTTGCTGATAGCTAGTGATGTTGAACTGGTTTTAACAAATGAGTTGGGAAATATTTGCCCCTTTTGATTTTTCTTGAGGAGATTAATTTTATGTTAATACTTCTTTAAATATTTGGTGAAATTTCCAGTGGAGAATTTCTTTTCAGGTGTTCTAAAATTATGGATGCAATGACTTAAGGACATAGAACTATATAGGCTTTCTATTTCTTTTTTGGGGGGAGGGGATCAAGTTTTGATATTTTGTTGTTTTTGAAGAATTGATCCATGTTTTCTAAGCTGTTGACTATGAGGACAAAGTTGTTATGGTACCCTTCATTTTCAATTCCACGGTGGCAGGATCTATGGTAACATCACCTGCCTTATTCTTGATTTTGGTAGTTTGTTTTTTTCTCTCTTTATATTCTTGTTATCTGCTATGATTTGGATGTGAGGTGTCCCTCAAAAGCTCATGCGTGAAAAATGCAAGAAAGTTTAGAGGTGAAATGATTGGGTTGTGAGAGGCTTGACCTAATCAGTGCATTAATTTCCGGATAGGGATTAACTGGTTGGTAACTCTAGGTAGGTAGTGTGGGGCTGCAGGAGGTGGGTCATTAGGGGCATGCCTTTGGGGTATATATTTTGTCTGTGGTACAGAGTCAGAGTGTCTCTCTCTCTCTCTCTCCCCCCCCTTCACCCCCCTTATTGGTGCCATGTGCCATGTCTTGAACCTCTTTCCTCCACCTCCACACTATTCTGCGATGATGTTTATCCTTGCCTTGTGCCCCAAGGAATGGAGCCTGCTACCTATGGACTGAGAATTCTGAAACCATGATATCCCAAATAAACTATTCCTTCTCTAGTTGTTCTTGTCAGGTCTTTTAGTAGTAGCAAAGGTTTTGGAAAAACCTTACTAAAACATTACCTTTGCTAGAGGTTCATCAATTGCATTGATTTTTAAAGCCTTTTTTTTTTTGTATTGATTCCTCTTTGGTTTTCTGTTTTCAATTTTATTTCTCTTATTATTTCCTTCTTTGGTCTCTTTGGCCTTATTTTTCTCCACTTTTTCCTAGTTTCTTGAAGTGAAACTTAGATTTTTGTTTGAGATCCTTCCTCATTTCTCAGATCAGCATCTCATGCTATAAGTTTGCCTCTGAGTTCTTAGTTGTTGATTAGAATGCTCCATAAATGTTATTTAGATTTTGGTTGATTGTAGTTTCATATTTTTGGACTAGTAGTTATACTTCTTACTGAGAGGGTGTATTGAAGCCTCTAAATGTAATTATAGATTTATCCTTTTCTTCTTTAAGCTCTACCATTTTTTGCTTCATGTATTCTGAGACTCCTGTTTAATGTGGTCACTTTTAGAATATTCACATCTTTCTAGTAGATTGATCCTTTTGTTATCATATAATTTCCCTTTTTGTCTGCAGTTATTTCTTTGCTCTGAAGTCTACTTTATCCTAATATTTTTTTTAAAATTTTTCCTTGCATATACTTTTTTTCATATCTTTACTTTCAACCTACCTAAGAAACTGAATTCTGAGTGACTATTTTATGCATAAAATATTATTGGGGCTTACTATTTCTTTTTTCTTTCTTTTGGTCTTTTCCTTCATTGTTTTTTAATTGGTACTGAAAATTGAACCCAGGGGCAGTATACCACTCAGCTACAGACATAGCCCTTTCTTTGATTATTCATATTTTTAAATTTGAAACACGATTTCCCTAAGTTGATGAAGCTGGCCTTGAATTTGCAATCCTTCTGCCTCAGCCTCCTAAGTCACTAGAGTTACAAACATGTTCACCTATCATCTTTGTGTTCTGATTGGTGTATTTAGACTACTGACATTTAACATAATTATTGTTATGTTAGTGCTTAAGTGTTCTATTTTGTTTTCTCTGACTATCATTTCTCTGTTCCTCTTTTCCCAATTTCCTCTGTATAATTTAAGTATCTTTTAAAATCACATTTCATTCATTTACAGTGGTTTGGGCTATACTTTTTTTCTGTGTGTGGTGCTGGGGATTGAACCCACGGCCTTGTGCATGCAAGGCAAGCACTCCACCACATGAGCTATATCTCCAGCCCTAGACTATACTTTTTTACATGATTTTTATAGTGATTGTTTTAAGTATTATGTGTATATGACATAATAATGACAGTATCAACATTTTACCATTTCCAGTAAAATATACAAACTTCACTCACATTTACATACCTTGTTTTAAATATCATCATCTTGATTGCCTGATGGTATTAGAATTTGCATTCCAATGATCAAATATTATTTGTAAAATTACTGAGATAAAGAATAATCTCTCATATACACCTATATTTCTGTTCTTTTGTTGTTCCTTCTTATTGAGAGTTCACATTTCTTTCTTTCATCTTTTATTTTCTGTTTGAAGAAATTCTTTCAGCTAGTTAGATCTGCTAAGGTAGATCTGTTAGGAACAAATCCTTTTAGTTTATCATTGTTGGAGAATATATTCTTTTCTCTTTTATTTTTGAAGGGCAGTTACACCAGAGATAGAAGTTATAATTAGCCATTCTTTCTGTCAACCCTTGAATAATGTGGCCTCTTCCCTCAGCCTCCAGGGTTTCAGATGAAGAGTCCACTACCATTTAAACCAGTGCTCCTCTATATGTGTATGTTGTTTCTCTCTAACTGCTTTCCAAATATTTCCTTTGTCTTTACTTTTAAAATTTTTAATTATGTGTCTTATTTTTTTTAATCCTGTTTAGGAATTTTAGTTCCTTGGATCTACTAGTTTGAGATTTTTACCAAGTTTCAGTCATTAGCTCTTCAATAATCATTTAGCCCACTGTCTTTCTCTTCTCCCTCTGAGATTCCAGTCATATTAATATTAGATCTTATGACATTGGTTCTCAAGTCTCTGTTCAACTTCTTTTTCAGTCTATTTTCTCTATGTTCAAATTGGGTAAATTCTATCAACCTGACTCCAAATTTATTAACTATTCTCTTTTCTCTCTTCTACCAGTGAGACTATCCAGGAAGGCTTTTATAATTTTTATTTTTATTATCTTTTCAGTTTCATAATTTCCACTTGTTTTTTAATAGCTTCTATTCCCTTCCTGAGATTTTCTGTTTTCATTTGTTTCAAGAGAATTTTTAACCAATTCCTAAAGCATTTACTTGGCAGCCACTTTAAAATTCTTGCCAAATAATTCCAGCATCTGATTCATCTATGTTACCATCAGGTGTCATGTTCTTGGCTCTTAGAATGATAGGTGAATTTTGTAGTTTTATCTGATTATGTTGGCTGTTATATTGGGAGACTCAGCAGGCTTTTCTTTTAGGAGACAGCTCTCCTAACTAAGTTAAGGATGTCAGTCTTGATCACCTTTTGTGGCTTGTGGGTCAGATGGAGATTTTACTTTTAGACATTTCTCAGTGTTATTTTGGTCTGTTTGGATTATCTGTGCTTCAGTGTGTGTGTGTGTACATTTAACATTGGTCCCTGCTGACCCTAACTACTGTCGAAAGGAATTTTCCCAAGTGACACCACTGGGTGTCGGGGGAAAATGTGTTGGGATCTCCTTCCTGATATTCTTGGGCTGCCTCAGTGTTTCTGAGCAGGGAAGCACAATCTCAGGCCCACTGGGTCAAAGCAGCTTCCTGTGCGAGCCTGCTTTCTGTGACTGGCCCCTCTTACCAGTTTTGCCTGCCTGCCCTTGTGTCTCCTCTGAAACTAAAATAGCCTGTGAATACCCTGCAGTCCCAGAGTAGCTCCCTTACAAACCTTTACAAGGAAAGGAGTTTGCTCAATATGGGAGGATGGCTTCATAGAGAAGACCCTATTTAGAACATCCTGGATGGTCATTGGAAGAATCCAGACCTGAGCATGTAGAGAGGAGGCACCAGATTTGGCATATATGCCTAAGGTGGTTTATAAGGGACACAAGATTCTGACTAACCATGGGGCCGACGACATCCTCCTAGGACAGATGAGGAGGTCCTAACAAGCTCCTGTACACCTCAATAGCTTTTAGAAACTTCCATAAGTCTACCCTGCCTACCAAACAGGCAAGACATCATCTCCATTCAACCCCACCACCAGTGAGAGGTGTGGGAACCTTCACAGGAAATGACCAATGTCCCTGAGCTCTTTCAGTCATCTATGAGGACATCTGGAAATCCCACAGTGAACTAAATGCTTCCGTGAAGCTCTGTGTCCTCTAATATCCATGGTAATTGCTTTGCTCATTTGTGCTTTGTGTTTGATTTCATTGCACATGAGCAAAGACAGAATGCTATTAAAAAATGAAGAAAAAGAAAAAAATTGTATATTTTCTAAGCTGCCTAGAGTCTGACGATCGTTTCAGTGTGTGTGTACATTTAACAAGATGGTAGATATGGCATCAGCTTATCTTCAGAGTAATAAAAACTGCCATTCAAGAGCCAAAAATCTTCTAATGGTTTTTTGAAATGGCTCCCTCTTGCAATGCATTATCACAGTACTTTACGATAAGGAGAAAAGTATGTTCCAATACAACATCAGATAATGCCAAATATACCGACGAGCAAGAGGAATAGCTCACTTGGGAAAGAGAAGAAGTTAAAAAAAAATTATTGGGTAAGAGAAGCTAACTAGATCTCTGGTGATGGAAGTAGGCAACTACCCATTCAGGGCACCTGACTTTCTTTAGTGGTCAAAAGCCTTCAGGAGGAAAACAAGTAAAGAGAAGATAAAGTTTAATGAGTTTTAATTAATTTAATATGCCACAGACTTATTAGTCTGAGCAGGAGATAAAATTAAACCGTCCTGAAAAAATTCCTTTCATGGCAAAGAAAGCATGTGCCTCAATGATGTGGGTCGGGGTTATTGGAGGAGGTTTAAAGATGCCAGTTGATAGTCACACTTATGTCATGTTCGGGGAGTGCTGGAGAGCCAAGAGGCAAGCTGAATTGGTGATCCCTTCTTTATGAGATTTTAATTTATGTAGGTTTATTTCATATTTATATATGTTTGTCTTTGACATATTCCAACTGGAAGACTTTGGGAGTTTGAGATCAATCACACTTGACTTGCAAATCACTTCAAATTGTTTCTGACTCCAAGTGGGAAACTGAAGAGATTCTGAGCATCAGACAGGAGAACTAACAGAAACAAAAGATCAAAAGTTCCCCCAAAAGCCAAATCTAAGAGAAATCTCTTGTTTCTGCCCATCAGATCTGGTACTTTCCCTACTTGAGGGGATGGAACTACCTCATCACAGTCGCAGTTTCCTTTGTGAAAATCTAAGATACATCATTGACTCTGTCTTCCTCCTCCTCCTCTGCATATCCAATCAGTGGCCAAACACTGATGGTTTTATCTCATTATATAGCTTTTTCTCTTTTAAAAATATATTTCAATGGACAAATACAAATTTCAGGGCAAAAGTGACTGGGCAATCATTTTTGCGACCCCAAAAGCACAGGTAACAAAATGAGAAATAGACAAATGGGATCACATCAAACTAAAAATCTTCTGCACAACAAGGTATTTCAGTCAGCTTTTTCATCTTTGTGATCAAAAGACCAACAAGAACAACTTAGAGGAGGACGTTTATAAACGTTCCAGAGGTTTAGTCCATGGTTGGCTGACTCTATCACTCTGGATCCAAGGGTGAGGCAGAACATCATTAAAGAGAGAAACGGCTTAGGACATTACAACCAAGAAGCAGAGAGAGTGAGCTCCACTCACCATTGAAAAATATCACCCTTAAAGGCATGCCCCCAGTGACCTGCTTCCTCCAGCCATGTCTTACCTGCCTACAGTAACCACACAGTTAATCTTTATCAGTGGATTAATCCACTGATTAGATTACACATCTCATAATTTAGTCACTTCACTTCTGAACATTCTTACATTGTCTAAACATGAGTTTTGGGGGGGGACATCTCAGATATAAACCACAACACAAGGGACAATCAAGAGTAAAGAGATAACCTTCAGAATGGGAGAAAATATTTGCAAATCATATATTTGATAAGGTGTTTATATCTAAAATATACAAGAAACTCAAACAACTCAATAACATGAATACAAGTAATTAAATGGGCAGAGGACCTGAATAAATATTTTTTTAAAAAAAGATATACAAATGATCAATAGGTATATGAAAAAATATTGAACATCACTATCATCAGGGGGATGCAAATTAAAACCACAATAAGGTGTTACCTCACACCTATTAGAATAATTTTTGTAAAAAGTATGAAAGATAACAAGTGTTATCATTGGTGTGGAGAAAAAGAATCCTTTCCCAGTGTTGGTGGGGATTTAAATTAGTGCAACTATTATGGAAAATAGCAAGGAGCTTCCTCAAAAAATGAAAATAGAGCTGGGCGTTATGACCCCTGCCTATAATCCCAGCAGCTCAGGAGACTGAGGCAGGAGGATCACAAGTTCAAGGTAAACCTCAATAATTTAGCATGTCCCTCAGCAACCTGGTGAGATCCTGTCTCAAAATGAAAAATAAAAAGGGCTGGGGATGTGGCTCAGTGGTTAAGCACTCCAGGTTCAATCCCTGGTACCAAAAAAAAAAAAATCAAATAGAACTACAATATATTTCAGCAATCTCACTTCTATGTATGTACCCACAGGAAACAAAATCAATTTGTCAAAGATATATTTACACTCCTATGTTCATTATAGCATTATTATTCACAATAGCCAAAATATGGAGTCAATTGAACTGTACATCAACCAATGAATGCATAAAGAAAATATGCTGCATACACACACACACACACACACACACACACACACACACTGAATGCTACTCCATCTTAAGAAACAAGGTAATCTTGTTATTTGCAACATAGGCCACCTGGAGGGCATTATGTTGTGAAATAAGCCAGACACAGAAAGACAAGTACCACAAGAGATCACTCACATATGTAACTAAAAAAAGTTGAATTCGTAGAAGCAGAGACTAGAACGGTGGTTTGAGGGGCCAGAGATGATTGTGGGATTGAGGACATGTTGGTCAAAGGATGAAAACTTCCAGTTAGACAGGAGGAATAAGTTCAAGAAATCTTTTGTACAAAGTGGAGGGAGGCTACAGTTGATAAAAAATGTATTGTATTCTTAAAAGGAATTGAGGGTAGATTTTTACATGTTCTTCTTATTAAAAAAATGGCAAGAATGTAAGATAATACACATGTTAGTTTGATTTAGCCATCCCACAATGTATACCTATTTTAAAACATCATGTTAAACACCACAAACATAAAATTAATGTTTTATTATTTTTAATTAGCAACAATGTACATATTTATGGTGTAAAACATGCTGTTTTGAAACAGGTATACATTGTGGAATGGTAAATCAAGCTAATAAGATATGTATTAAGCATGAATTAAATATGCGGAAAACGTAATAACCATGTTAACAATGTTGTATGATACATTTCTTTAGCTTTTTCCTCCTAATTGAAACTTTGTGTTCTCTGGCCAACAATTTCCTAATCCCACTCTTTCCGGCCCCAGTATCCACCATTCATTCTACTCTCTGTTTCTGAGTTCAATTTTGTCAGATTTCATATGACAGTGAGATCCTATAATATTAGATATTTCTTTGAATCTGTCCAGCTCTTTTTCTACCAGCACCAAGCTAGTCCAGTCACTGACTCTGCAGGAAGTAGCCTTGAGATGTCTCTCCTGCGATCACTCTTGCAATCCTTCAATCCAGTCTCAGCCTAATGGGCTGAGACACAAAACAGATGATGTGCTCCTTTCCTTAAAACCTTCATAGGCTCTTATCTTTCTTAGAATGATATACAAGCCTCCATAGGATTCTGCCATGCCTATCTTGCCACACCATCTCAGGCAACTGAGGGTCCTCTGTTGGGGCTGTCAAAGTCCCTCTCCCCCTCGGGGTTTGTGTCCTTCAGAATTAGTTGTACAACATGTGGGAGCCACTTTCTACCCAAACTTTCCTTTTCAGCATCTTAGCCTTCCTAAAATCTCTAAATATACAACAACTTTTACAACCTAGGGATATTGGCACAGACAGTTCCCTGGTCTGGAATGCTAACCCTTGTTCTTTTAGACCATAAGTATCTGCCCTAGAATAGACTGAGAGCCTTTGTTTTCCATTCCTTTGCATGCTGTTCTTATCTCTGTTTATCACATCTGTGCTTACTTAAATAGAACAGTATTTGTGTTGCCAACTCTGTCATCAGGATGGAAATCCCATGAGTGCAGGACTGTCCTCTGCCCAGGCTCTGGCACTTGATTTAGCCATCCCACAATGTATATATATTTTAAAACATCATGTTACACACCACAAACATAAAATTAATGTTTCATTATGCTTCACACAGTTAAGTACTCAATGTTTCTCAAGTGAATACTTAACCTAGGGGGAAAATATCAAAACCAATATGGTGCTCCCTTAAAGGTTTAAGGAAGGATTCCCAGTGAGAGATGATATAAAATGGAAATTAATAGTGTGCTGCCTTTTAACTCATTAGCAACATATAAAAGGTTATCATTAGGGTTTGGTGAGAATCTTTATCATCATAATGTAGTGAGCACAACACAAGTGTCTCCAAAAGAACCTCCATCCTTGTTATCTTCTTCAACTACTTAGTTTCCTCATCTGTGACTGCTCTTCTCTATGAGAAATCCGGTTTTGGTCCTTGACTTCACATTTGGGGAATTTCCTCAAAATACTGATTCCCTGGTCTCAATCCCAGAAATGCTAATGTATGCTGATGTAATAATTTTAGAGTAGGTCACACACAGCCTGGGTTAAGAAACACTGACTGATACTCCATACCTAGTGTGAAGAATTCTTTGGTAAAATGCATTCTGCAAGGAAATTACAATTATATTTATTTTTTGATGAAATTTTATTAGGTTTTGATGAAGAAAGATTACTTTTTAGGCCATTAGACCTATATGTTTCTTTAAAGTTCCCAGAAGAATGTTAAGACTCTTCATTATTTAAAATAAAAATTAAAATGCACGTGTTTGGTGCAGAGAGGTCACTTTTGAGATGATTCTGGTAGAGTCCCCTGAAATATCTGTTCCCATGACTCAGGCTAATTTCCCTCCCCAGTTTCATCACAGAGGATGTTTCCAGCTACCAGATCCAGTTTCTCTGTCACTTGTTGCCACCATCTGCAATCTAGTCAAGCTAAGAAGTTTTTCAACCACCATCTTTTTCTCTGCCACCTCCTTTGCCCCACCCTTCTCTTCTTTTGCCTATTTTACTTCCATTCTTGGTCAAGGGTATGCTTTTCAAAAACCTATTCTTTCCCTCTGACAACTGAATAATAACTACCCTTTGTATCAGACCACACACACACACACACACACACACACACCCCTACAAGGTTTCACCCAATGAAGTAAGGTAAAAGCAGCCTGTAATACCAGGTCACATCAAGTCATTCCAGTGTGATTAAGAGTTGTTCCCTCACCCAGGACTTCTAAGCATTGCTTCTGCTCCTAAGCACCCACTTGCTTTTAGAAAAGAGTTTTCCCCACATTTGTGATCTTCCTAAGTGCCCTTAAGCTGTCAAAACTTCCTCGCAGGTGAACTCACATGAGGATTCTTGAATATTGCAAATGTCAACTTAAATTTTGTTTTGAGAATAAAAATGCAAATGTGATTTTATAAGTCATTATCAGAAGAGTTATTGTCAATAAAGGAAAAACATAATTTTTTTTAACTTCCCCCTTTGGGGGATCTGGGAATTCAATCCAGGAGTGCTTTACCACTAGCTACAATTCTAGCCCTTTTTAAATTTTTTTTAATATTTTAATTTTAAGACAGGGTCTCCATAAACCACTGAGTCTGGTCTCAAACTTGTTATTCTCCTGCTTCAGCCTCCTGAGTCGCTAGGATTACAAGCACATGCCACCATGCATGACAGTGTTGTGAAAGTATAATTATTATAATGATTATAATAAAGGAAAATGGGAGTAATATGTGTTTGGGGCATATGGCCATGAGAAACAAAGTTGATCTTGCTTCATTTTGACTTTTGTGGATATGCAGTCAAGTGCCTTGTTCTTCAGTAGTAACACACTCTCAAACATAGGTGAACAGAGGAATCATTTTTATCCTAAGGATAGTTTAGAAAATTACTACTATTACACTAAAGAGGCACGGAAGGGCAGGATAACCCAGATGAGCAAATAGGAGGCAATGAAATACACATTTGCCTTTTGGTAACATAATGGGTCACACGAATAGAATTTTCCACTTAAGCAACCCATGCAATGCTTTTCCACTCTCTTTAGAATAGTACTTTTTTTTGACATTCCCAGTTGCTAAATAGTATTTTTTTTTTTGCAAACGTCAATTTAAAAAACAAATATCACTACTTTCCCAAAAAGTCTCATGACCAAAAAGTTAAGGCAATTAGTAGAACCAAGGGAAAAAGTAAAGCTGGATCTAATAAAGTTAAAGCAATTAGTAGAACCAAAGTAAAAAGTAAAGCAGGGGAAATGTATATCAGATCCTAATTGAATATTCATTCATTCATTCACTCACTCATGGAGTATCCATGCTCATTAAGAACTAGGCCCTATTCTCCATGCTAGAATAACTGAGATAGAAAGACAGCAGTGCAAATTTCATTCTATACTGCAAGATGCTAGATTTGAGGGGTAAGCAGATTACTAAGGGGTCATGGGAGGGAAAGCAGTAATCCAATAGAGCTAGATTGCTCCACTTCCTGGAGCTATATAACCTACAATATTGTACTGCACACCATGCCTTAGTTGGTCCCACTGACTTAAGGAGGAATTAGTCTTGTGTTGTTTTCTGAACAGTGCTTGGGACATGTGAGAGCTCTGGAGTCAGATTGTAAGATCTAAATATTGAATCTGAATTTATCAGCTCTAATATGATTAAGTTTGTTGTTGTTCTGTACCTCAAGTTCCTCATCAGTATGATTAAAATAGTAGTACTAAATATATAAGATTTTTGTAAAAGAATTAATTCATTTAAATAACATAGAGGATGGTCTATTATAGAAAGCACACAGTAAATATTAACTTTTAGTACTATATATTTTGGTGTCTTGGCATACTACTGTGTTCTGCTTAATCTTAATAATGTGTGTATGTGTGTGTGTATATCATGTTCAACATATTCCTTCAAAATGGAAATGTGTGTGTGTGTGTGTTTTTTTACTCCTCAATCCTAGCATTGGGATTTGATGTAATTGAGGATGATATTAGTAGAAAGGTTTAATTTTATTTTAGAAAGCATTTTCTTTCTATTAGAATGTTTACATTTTCTCAAAAATATCACCAAAATGAAAAAAAAAATGTTATCTTTAAGAGGTGCCCTCCGAGAATTTTGGTTTGGAGAGTCAGAGCAATTAGAAATGAATGAGAGAATCTTTATTTAGCATTAGCTTTGCAATTGCCCTGAAGACCCAGGACTGTCCCTTAATTGCTTAGTTTGCCTAGGTTGTTGACTTTAGGTTCTCACTTTTGTGTCTTGGGTTTTTAAACCTCCTCTTTGCTTTTGGATATTTCTCCTCACTATTCAGATTTGCTAAACATAAAATTATCTCCCCTGCACTCTTCAGACTTGTTTTAATGATGGATCCATCTCACCACTATCCCCCTATAGCCATGGTAAAATTTGCATTTTAAAACTTACCTGGAATTTCAGCCAATAAACATTTTGATATATGTTTTTCCTTTTGCAGAACAAATGTTTTGTTAGGAATTCAAAGATCATCAGTAAATCAGAATGGACAAGGGAATCAATCCAAAGAAAGCACTTTCATGCATTTTAAGGGAACTGTGCTAGACCAGCTCATGCTAAATAAAATATATTCAAAGTTACTTTGAAGTCATAATTGTTTAATTAAATTGAGTGGAACAATGAAGTCCATGTCCTGCTCCAGTGTAGAAATTACTCAGATGTTAATATCTGAAACCAGATGGACATTTATTTTTTTTTTAGAATTTTAAAATGTTGTGTCTATCTTTTTCCCTCTACTTTTCACTCTTCTTTCAACTGTTATTTCCTTTGATCATTTTGGCACCCAACACATCTCTTTTGGACATTGTTCCATCTTTTCCAAGTTCAATTATAACACTTTGTAATTACATCTGGCTTGAAAAATCTGTTCAGCATACACCATTGATCTAAAGTCCTCAGATGGTCCATCTTTGCTATTTGGATGCCAGAGCTCTATCCTAAATGGCTCTGTGGAGTATGTGGAGCAGCTTTTCCAAACCACCCCATCATGATAATTTGTTATCATTGAACATTGAAAAGGTGCAATAAATATCACTTATTTTTTCTTCAAAAGTTAACTGAATTGTGTGTGCTAAATCCTGTGCCAGATGCAGAAACCCCCAAAATAAAGAAAGCACAGCTTCTGTTTTCAAGCTCACCACTAGGGAAGACCAAGGAGAAAACCAAGCACTAAGTATGGTAAGAAAAGTGCAGTGATGAACAAGACAGGCCAAGTTAGACAGGCTCCTCTCCTCAGGGAGTTATGGGTGGAGGGATCTAGGCCATAAGAGCCTCAATCCATGGTCATTGGCTAAGCTATAGAGGAACTAGGAGTCCTCTCTTTCTTCCATTACCATTTCCCTTTAACAGGGATCTGTCCTATTGTCCTCTCCTTTCTCTCTCTCTCCTTTTACCAGATCAATGATGCAACTAGAAGGATCGTAAGCCCCCTCTGGTTGGGGAAATGTTTCTCCCCTTCTGCTGCAGGCAGAATGGAGCCAGAGTGGGTCTAAGGCAAGTAGAAGATGATGTTGATGAGGATGTTGAGAAGCAAATGCTCACTGGATATTCCAAGGCCAGTTCACCATATTTGGACATTCCAGAGAGATCTGGTGCAAACCAGCTAGTGATTTCCTTACAAACCACATGTCAGGAATCTAGGATGGAACTGACTAGCTGAAGAAAAAAGAGAGAAGAGATGCTATCACTTTCTATCAGAAAATCAACTAACATATTTTCATGACTTTTTGAACCTGTCACTCTTAAAATGCTGAGCATCTGATACCCCTGTACTACCCTCCCCAAAATGGCAGTGAATTCAGCATCCATTCAAAAGAAAGATACAAAATCTATGTATTTTACTCGGAGGTTTTCATACCCTAGGCTTTCCAAAATCCTGTTAAAAGCCATCAATTAGATTTGCATAGCTCTTTCCAAATCTGCTAGTACAACTTTGGCTTCCCCCTCTTTCACTTTAAAAGGTAAATAATACAGGCAGACCATCTCCTGGGTTTAATCTTTTTTTTTTTTTTTTTTTTTTTTTTTTTTTTTTTTTTTTTTTTTTTTTTTTTTTGTCTAAAACAAAATTCTAAACCCCAGGGGAACTGTCCATCTAAGTGACTGCTCAAAACGAATCAGCCTGGATCACCATTCACGGGGCGTGCAGCCCAGGAGGAGAGGGTCACCAGGATGACAATAGCAGATGGTGGATACTGAATTAATTAGGGCCCTGATAGATGCTGGAGGAAATGGACATGGACATGAGTTCCTGCTCTGGAAGCCAGGCCTATGATTTGGACATGCATATTCACAAATGCCCCCAAAAGAGAATGGACAGCCGGCTGTGAACGCGCTGTATACGTGGGAAATGGACCACCAAATACAAAGAGCTTGCTTCCATCAGCCAGGAGACTGCTCCATTCATTTATGCGCTTTAACACAGGTCTATTATCTTTAACAGCTTCATGCTGCCATCCAATTTCAGTCTCAGTGCAATTTGCAGACCCCGAACCCTCTAAACAGAATGATGGACTTATCAACACGTGGAATAGAATTCATTTGGTTTGGTAGCTGGCAGTAGCAAATACTGAAACCATCACAAAGCTAGAAAGGAGACATTTCCTATTGTTTACCTACACAGCCTAATTTGTTCTTTTCAGTGCATTTTAAAGTTATATGTTTTTATCAACAATACTTTTAAAAGAAGCCTATTATCTTCTGTGCCTGTTATCTTGGCTGTGATGTTGGCACCGGGCTGACAACATGGACACCCAGTATACAAACAAAACAAAGCAAAACCCAGGAAACAAATAGTCTTCACATTCCCTAAAGAGCCAACTCAAAAACATTCTCTGCCAGAGTTTAACATTATTGAACCAATTTAAAAAGAGAGAGATTATTCAGAAACAAAATTTCTGTTTGCTTTCAAATAATATGATATTGAAATCCATCCAAATTAGAATGTACCCAGCACTAATACAGTCATCATAGAACACAGTGTGGAAGCCCCTAAAAAAAATTTTAAATAATCCAGGAGCAGTGACACACACCTGTAATCCCAGCAGCTCTGGAGGCTGAGGCAGGAGGATTGTGAGTTCAAAGCCAGCCTTAGCGAGTTCCTGTCTCTAAATAAAATACAAAATAGGGCTGGGGATGTGGCACAGTAGTCAAGTGCCCGAGTTCAGTCCCTGGTATCAAAAAAAAAAAAATTAAAAGTAGGAGTAATATATGACCAGCTATCTCACTGTTGAGTATATATTCAAAGGGATTATCTGCACCTCTATATTCACAATATTCGCAACAGCCAAGAGATGGAATCCAAGCAACTATCCAACAATGGATGAGTAGATTAAGCAAATACAGTATATGTACAGAATAGAATACTATTTCAGCCTTAAAAAGGAGGAAATCCTGCCACTTCCAACAACATGAAATGAACCTGAAGGACATTATGTTAAGTAAAACATGCCAGGAGCAGAACAAATACTATATTACCTCACTATATTCCATTTGTGGAATCTCAACAGTGAAACTCACAGCATCAGAGAGTACCATAGTGTTACCAGGAGCTGGTGGTAAGGGGTTGGAAAGATGTTTGTGAAAGGATACAAAATTTCACTTAGGAGCAATAAGTTCAAGAACTCTACAAACATCATGGTGACTATAGTTAATAACAATGAATTGAATTATTAAAAAAATTGCTAAGAGAGTAGATTCAAGTGTTCTCACCAAAAAATTCCAAGTATGTGTGGTGATGCACATGTTAATTAGCTTGATTTAGCCATCTCACAGTGTGTACAGATGATGACACATCATGTTGTACACCAAGCATATGCAATTTTGTCAGTTAAAAGAGGAGGGAAATAAAGAAGGGAAAGGAAAGAAAGAAAAGGGAGAGAAGGGAAGGAGGGTCTGTATTATTCCTCCTGCCAGGAAGTTAAGATGGGTACTTTTTAAATTTCCATCAGCTTGCCTGAGATTTGTTCAGAATGCTTGTTTGCTGAGAAGGCACTGGCCAAACTCTTCAAATTGGGTAGGTATCTCTCATTTGTGTCCTGGCTTCTGGGTCCTCTCAGAGCACAAATAAGTAATCACTCAGCTAAGTTGATGCCCCATGAGGGACATGTGGTGACCTTCAAAAGTACAGGACACAGGTCACTGGCTCAGCTCTGGGCTGGGCCACTTAAATACTTCATGCAGGGCTGCTGACTGCACACAGGTGGTCAGGCTCTGCCTGGTTCCTAATTGCTTGAACATGATGACTTCTTGTATCCTCAGAAAGATTCCTAATGCCTCCCAGACCTCTGCCTTGTGGCTCTGTCCAACTAGGCTAAGTTCTCGTTTTGCAACCTTGTAGGACCAGATCTGATGTGACTTCTTGTTGACTCACCACAGGCCTCTCATTTTCACTTACGGAGGATGAGGGAAAGGTAAAGGGAGGCCTCATGACCTAAAAGAGATGGTTTAGGAACCTGAAAGTTCAAAGCTGGGATCTTTCAACCTTATTTATCAGAGTAATCTTAAGAATTTGCCAAACATTCCTGAGCCACAATGTCCTCTTCAGGAAAAAGAAGAAGCTAATAGCATCCTCTGGGTTCACTGAGAGGATTGCAGTACACAACCTCTACTTGTGATCTTCAAAGGGTGTTTCCTGGACCAGCATCATCTAGGAATTTATTAAAAATGCGAATTATCAAATGCTACCCCAGGAGTCCAGTCATTTTTAATTTTAAGGAGTTGAACCATTGGTCCATTTAAAGGTGTCCATTACAGGGTCAGGAATAGTAAGAGACTTGTAAGTGAGAGCCTCCTTGTTCCATTTTCCCATCCATAAATAAAGAAATATAGAGTTTCTAAAATTTGCCCTAACCCAGAACAATTTAATTCAATTGAAAAGTGTGCGGAAAGGAAAGCCCCGTACCTGTCATTATAGGGACACAAAGTGAAGTGAGAGAAATTGGATAATGCTGGTCTCCATGGGTTATGTTGAAGGTCTGGAATCTTCCCAGGGAAATTAAGGAGTGAAAATGGTTGAAACTTCCCCCCTTTTATGGAGGGCAAGTCTCCAGGTCTCCTGAAGCAGTTAACTTGTCTGGGACTGAGGAAATGTTTTAAGAGTTAATTCAGCCACTAATCACCGATATAATCCTCGGAAAACCAAGTCCTGCAGACTTTGCTTTCTTTATTGTGATTAAAGATAAAGGCTTTAGAATAAATGTACTCTAGTCATCTATATGATGTTGCTGAACAAATAAGTTCTAGATGTCACTGTCATCAGGATGAGATCTCAGGCCTGCCACTTCCTTACCTGTTTGACCTTGGGTGAGTTATTTAATGATTCTGGCCTTCAGTTCCCTCATTTTCTCATTTTGAAAATCACAACAGCCCATCTTACACATTTGTTTTGAAGATTAAATGTTTGCAAGGACACTTGAACAGCATCCCATATCGCAGATTAAAATACT
This sequence comes from Marmota marmota marmota, assembly GCF_001458135.2. Taxonomy (NCBI): domain Eukaryota; kingdom Metazoa; phylum Chordata; class Mammalia; order Rodentia; family Sciuridae; genus Marmota; species Marmota marmota. The sequence continues at coordinate 18,031,696 of NW_026000093.1, forward strand.
GCAACTGGTCAGATCTGATAGGGGCTGATCTAGATGGTATGACACAGCATTAGAAATCTCAAAAATGTGTCAGGTGCCTTGGTTGTGTGTGAGAACTGTGGAAAGTTTGAGGGCATGGTTCATGTGAAACTAGCTGTTAAATAGCTGAGCAAATCAGAAGAGGGGCTGTCCAGTGCAGGGTAACATGAGGGTCCCAACAAGGAACCAGGAATCAGGTGTCAAGTTTATCCGACAATTGGAAAATAAATAGAAAAGGAAGTATACCGAAAATCTGATTCCTGGTAGGACCAAAATAAGGTTCTGAGACCTCACCTCAAGGGAAAATTATTCCATAATTCTACCATTTACAACACAAGACACCTGAAATATTAGTAGGCTTGCTTGGAATTTCTCCAGGACATAGCTAGGTCCAAACTTGCTACTTAAACTTGTTCACTACTTTGGGATAAAAAAGGGTTAAAGTAATCAGGGGTTAAGATCTCCTAATTTCCTTATCTTGTAGCCAGCCACCTTAGTTACTGCAGTCTAACATCCACAAGCTTGCTCTAAATTACTGACCTCATAGTCTGAAACACAAAAGCTAAGCAAGCCACAGAATTTTTACCCCAGAACACTGAATTTCCAACAAAGGCTGATATCAATTCACCTTGTGTTTCCCAGTTTGGTCTTTCTGCTATACCAAGCTTCCTCTAATTTTGGATACAGAGAGATGTTTTGTTTTAATTTTTTTTCTTTATTACACATTGGCAGATAACATTCATTTTTTTTTATCCTTCCCTAGATGTCTGAATGTTGCACTTCCTACTTTAGTCAGGCTTTATGCATTTTCATGTTGGTAGGCTATGCTTCAGCTATGCTATTGGTTTTTAAGGCATTGACCCCTCCCCATTCTTTTGAAATACTGTTGTTGTTATTATTGTTACTATTGTCAATGTTTAACTGCCTTAAGCCTCCTCTTCTCCTTTTGCTCATCTCCTTTCACACACATTTCCTCCCATAGACACTGGTGTGGACTCTGCAACAGGTGTTTTCCCAGGATCAATGAGAACTCCATTCCCTTCAACTGCATGGACTGGGCTGTGAGCAGGGGTCCCTCTGACACTGAGGACCCTTCATACAGAAAGAGGCACCTTGTCAACCAGAAGCTTCTGAGATGCTGCCACATAGGAGCCTGACTCTACATTTAGGATAATGTGTGTCACTCTTCTTGATATTTGGAAAAGTATATTTGTTTCCCACTTGTTATAAGTGGTATAGCATTTTAGAAGTAACAATAAAATCTACAAAGATCAAATAATAATGAAACAGAACATCTTCACTTATGGGGGTGAGTGTCAAATGGGGTAAAATCCTGGAATTCTTGAGGATGATGGATAATAGACTTTATCCTCTGAGGGAAGCCTATGTGGTATAATAGTAAATGGTGGGCACAGGGTCTCCTGACCCAGATGGGCAGTGTGGGTGGGAAAGAGAGTAGAGATGGGAAACACCTTCTTTCTTTCCTCACTGCTCCTATTCACCAAGAAGCTATGCCTTGCCTCCCAGACTGCTGTCCATCTGTGCCCTAGCCCTGACCCCTATCCCACAATTCCCCCGAAATATCCGTTGTCCACCACATTTGATGTCCCTGCTGATTGGATTCTGACACAAAAAGAGCCCCCTCCAGCAAGCCACTCAGACATAAACACCAAGCAAAGGGGACTTGCATGCCATCCCAGAATGCTTGGATATTGATCCCCTATCATTTATTCTCTCTGGAGTGAAGAGAGGAAAAATTGATTTTGCAGCAAGTTTGTTTAACAAAAAAAGAGTAGAGTCAGAGTTTGACACTTTTGAGACAATGAAGTTTGATGCTCTGAGACAACAAATGCTTTATATTGGAAAATAAGCTCTAGATAAATTCCTAGGTATTACCTGCATTTTTACTAGATGTTTACAAATAGACTCTTACTCTGAACAAAATTGGCATAACAGCCCTAAGGAGAAAGGAAATTTTTCATCAGCTTGAAAAGCCCATTTTTTTTTCCTTTGTCTTCTTGCCTATAAGCTTGGTTGCACAGTTTACAAAGCACATTTGCCTTTATGATTTTTCATTGTTATTTTCTGGTTCGGCACTGATGACCTGGTCTCCACCCAGGTAGATCCTGGTCATCCATTAAGACCCAGCTCAGCTGTGCCTGCCTGGCCCTCTCCTCTTGCGAAGTGCCTGCCTCAGCATTACCATGGCAACCTGCATATTTATTTATCAAAGCACTTACTACATTGTATTGAAATACTTTGCTCAGTTATCTCCCATGTTAGCCTCTCAGATTTGCAGGGGTTGCCATCTTGCTTATTCACATCAACTGTGTTAAATGTACCTGATTCTTTCAATCTTAGAAAATAGCAAAGATTTAAAAATCAACCCCACCCTATGTGTTGTAAGAACTGGCTGACTATTGGGGGGAAAAAAACTGCTTCCCAGAGGACTTAGTAAGACTCATATAGATAACCTCTTATTTACCAAGGACAAGGTCAGGCACAGACCCTCCAAATGCCCACTCTTTGCTTCACAAATAATTAGATGAACTGCTTTTCCCCACTGATATATCAGAACAAAAAGCTTGTTAAACTAATTTGGTTAAGATTTTCTCTTTCCCTCTGGGCCCTTGAACTTTGGCTCCTCTTCAGACTGAGTCAGCAGACAGCCCCTGTCTGGCCTCAGGGTAAAACATTCCTCTGATCTACTGTCCCATCCACAATTTCTCACCCCCTTTCCCACACTAGATTCCTTCTAGCCTTATTCACTTCAGAACCCTTTTTGTCTGTTTCTTGAGAGCTTACAGATCTTATGATCACACCATTTGCTCTCTTCCAATAGTCCCTCTCGTCCAATTGGCAATAATTATTCTGAATAAAGTCCCTCCTTACTAAGTCCAGATGGTTTTTTTAATTTGGCAATATGTTTATTCTCACACAGTATGCACTTGGTAAAAATTTTAAGCTGTGTTTGCTTTTGTTCGTTTTGAAGCTCAATATTTCTAATTAATAATTAATTCCAATTTTTCTTTCTATTTTATACTTCCTCCAGGCTACAGTTATTCTTGTACTTATTATATCTTCTGTTATCCTGGAGATCTTTATAGGACCCTATCAAGCATCACAATTAGATAATTGAGCTTTGATTTTTTTTAAAGGGGTTATCTAAGTTTAATTGCTTCTTATTGTGGTCTTTACCTGATTATGTAAAACCTTTATTAAGCTTTTAAGTTGCATCATATTTTTGTTCATTCTTACCAAGTCAAAGGATATTTTTATATATTGTTTACTTCCTAAGCAATGTAATAAAAACGTAATTAGTAATTGCATATAAAAACAAATGGACTCTAAAATTTTGAAGGGCTTAAGGACAACTGATACACATATTTAAAATGTTAATTCACATTGTTGTCAATAATAGACTGATAGGAAAATAAAGAAAATGTATGAACAGAACTAAATAAAAATGTAAATCTTCCAGTTAAACATAGCAGATTGAACTCAGGAGTTTATCTTCTCTTTGGTTAAAATTCCGTTTACATAAGAATAAAGGAAGTTTTAACATCAATGTTTGGAACCAACCTAGATGCCCTTCAGTAGTTAAATGGATAAAGAAAGTGTGGTATATATATACAACGGAATATTACTCAGCATTAAAAGAGAATAAAATCATGGCATTTGCAGGTAAATAGGTGGAGTTGGAGAATATAATGCTAAGTGAAGTCAGCCAATCCCAAAAAGCAAATGCTGAATGTTTTCTCTGATACAAGGAGACTGCTTCATAGTTGGGTAGGAAGAGGGAGCATGGGAGGAATAGACAAACTCTAGATAGGGCAGAGGGGTAGGAGGGGAAGAGGGGGGCAGGGGGCCGTAGAAAAGGCAATGGAACGAGAGGGACATCATTACTCTAAGTACATGTATGAAGACATGAATGGCGTGACTACTTTGTATACAACCTCTCAAGCTCTGTTTCTTGAGAGCTTATAGAACTTATGATCACACCATTTGCTCTCTTCCAATAGTCCCTCTCATCCAATTGGCAATAATTCTTCTCAATAAAGTCCCACGTGAAAAATTGTGCTCTATATGTATAATATGAGTTGAAATGCATTCTGCTGTCATATTTAACAAATTAGAATAAATTTTTTAAAAAGTATATAGGCCTAGGGAAATAAGAGAACATCTGAGGGGATGAAGGCAGGTAAGAACTATCAACTAATTTAGAAGTTGGCAAGCAGATGGACAAGTGGTCACTGCCACAACAGACCAGAGAGAGGAAGCCAGCAGCATGCAAGTCAGTTGGCACCACAAAGTCCTGGAAATGCTCGGGAGATAGAGGCCTCTCTGAAGATGGGGACTGGTTGCTGATGGGGGACTTCATGGAGTGTTTAAAAGAGCAGTTCAACATCCAGATGGCCACTCAGCAGAAGGACACTTTAGTGTCTGCTGGGTTGAAAGAGAGAGGCCAGCTGAAGTCAGGGGCACAGGACCAAGTGGGGTTCCATAAAAGCCTATGTATCCTGAGTTGAGAAACTACTGGCCCTCTTTCCTCGTTCAGCTTACAAAAAGCTAGCCATCACTAGCTTTTCTCAGGCAGGATACTGAGAGGATGTATCTCTGGAAATGCTCATTTGCTCAAGGAAAAAGACCTAATGATACTGACACTTGAGGATACTCCAAAGGAAGGCTAGCTTGCCTCCCTGTCATAGTACCTTGAATCTCATCAAACTGGCAGAACCTCCAAATAGGTTTGCGGCCTTCCCACTCAGAAGTATGATTTTTCTAGCCAAGGATCAGTGACATAATGAGGAAACATTCCAACAAGGAGAGAAAAAACAAGCCCATAAACAAAAGAAATAAATCTGGAGGAAATGAGAAAACTCAGCAAGGGAAATTAGAATTAATATCCTAAGAGAGATAAGAGAAGATATTGCATCTGTGGGTGAAAGAGGAGGTAACACATTATTAACAACAACCCAGAAAGGAAAAGGTGTGATGTCATGTGCAAAAAGGAAGAAAGAAAGGACTATCATGTTGGGGGAGTCTCCAGAAAAGAGAACAAAGACAGATGGACACACACACTCACACACTCACTTTCTTTCTTTCTTTCTCTCTCTCTCTCTCTCTCTCTCTCTCTCTCACACACACACACACACACACACACACGAAAAAAGAAAGAAAAAAATGGAAGAAAATTTTTTTCAAAGTTTTAGAAATAATTCTAAGAAATCAAATGTTCACATATCAGAACTTCAAAAAGGTAAAGCCCAGAGAAAATGGAGAAAGGAATTTAACAAATGATAAATTAGATAAAAGATCCTGGTTTTTCAGATTGAATGGGCTCATACAGTTCTCACCTGAGTAAATAAAGAAGGCCCAAACCAAAGACAGCAAATATGAAGTTACAGAACACCAGGAAATGTTTCCTGGGAAAGGCTCCAGGAGAGAAGAAATGAATTCCCTGCAAAGGAGCAAGGATTTAAATATCATTGAACTTAACAACAATATCGGAAGATTAACAATGAAGCAATATCTTTAAAATGTTGAAGGAAATCGACTCCCAACCTGCAAATTTGATACCAAGCTTAGTGCGAGGATGTCATAAAATATTTCCTAGTCTTTAATTTAATTTCTGTGCATTCTCTTACACCAAGAAAGAAAACAAGGGATCCAGGCAATAGTAGAGAAAACACAGTGGAGAAGCCAAAGGGATTCCAAAAAGAACAGAGAGGAGCACTGACGGAATCCAGCAGGGTAGCAGGACTGGCAGATGTGGATAATTGAAAGGAGGTACTTCTCTAACAAAACAAAACAAATACCTTGATATGTTTGAAGGAATGAAGAGAAGATAGAGTCCTAACGTGTGTTGAGGGTGAATTACTGAGAGGTGAACATGGACTGCTCCCCATCAGGCCCAGAGTAAGATGGAGGCCTGCAGTCTGCAGCCTGCTCTACACCCCCACCCCTGGCTCCATTCTTGCCAAGAGGGGTCTTGCACAAACCTACAGACATTGCATCAGCCTTAGATATACACAGAGTGGCACCATCTGCCTTTTCAAAGAGGAACTACAAGAGGGCTGGGAACCTGTTGGGCAAAGAACATTGTGGCCCTGGGTCTCATAAGTAACATCCAGAAGGGCAAGTGGCACAGGCTCCAAGAGGGCACTTCTCTCTCCCTGTAGCATCTATGTAACTCTGACTGCATGGAGAGGGTCAGGGTTGGGGAAGTTCAGAGGGAACCCTCTAAACTTTAGAATCTGAAGCTCATGATCAAGGACAGGGGTCCCTGTTGCCTGAGACAGTGGACAGCACTGGAGGCAAAAAACATAAATAAATTCTTATAAAAGCAACTACTAACTAAACAGAGGGCAAAAAAGTTGTGTAGAAAGAGAATATCATCAGAGTGTTTTTCTTTAAATTTTTTTCAGATGCAATCAGTTTTCTAATACGGCTCAACTATTAATAATATTTACATAGTTATTCTAATATTGGCACTAAATATGGATTTAGCCCTAAAATGATTTAATCTTTTGGAAAGGCTGGGGAAAAATGAAATTTATGTACAATAAATTTAGCAATATTACTAAAATAACCAACAAATAGCACTGTCCATGTGTTAGTTCAAAATATACAAGCAAATGCCAAAAAATAATTAACATGGTTGAAATTGTATGCCTTTGAGAAAGGAATTAGAGATGGGGAGAGGCACAGAGATGCTGTCTTCTGTCAAAATAATGTTATGACTTAACTTCCAAAGTGATTTACATTATTATGTTGATAACTTAAAAGAACAATCATTAGAAGGAAATACCAACAAATAAATAAATAAATAGGAGCAAAGGTAAAATATAGAAATTTTAAAAAAGGGAAACAGAAAAAAAAGTAAAAATAAAAGCAAATAAAAACTAAAAGAAGGCAGAAATACAACTTGCAGATATAATAATGAAAACTCCAGTTTAGACACAGTGTACTATTCAGCGAAGCTCTCCTGGGTTGTCATTCATTAATTTTATTGTCTTAATTTATTCCTCACAACAACCCTCTGTGTTAGTCCATCCAGAGCAAATAGAGTGAAGGAGAATGGTGAAGGGAAGTTAATAACCAAAGGCAAATTTTTGCTTCCAGGAGATTTTTCTCCTGCAGAGAGACAACCAACTGAAGTGGGAAAACATAAAAACACAAATGAGAAACACAGAAATCCATCTAAGATAGACTAGAAATGAACACATATGCTGGAGACCTTCAGGAAGCACCAGTGAATTTGCAGTCTGAAAAAAAGGTTTTATGAAAGCAAGAGAATAAGGGACTTACGTAATGCCTTGAAAAGAGAAAGAGGAGACCATTCTACAATTGGGTCAAGGGACAAGGGACGAGATAAAAGTAAGATTGGCCAGGGCAAGGTGGCTGGAGATAGCAAGAGAGACATGCTGCAGGGTTGGGACAGTCCACCCACGAGCTCTAACCTGCCCGTGTGAATCCTGCCACTTCACTCCCCATCCATCTTCACCTTCCAGCTCAGGCTCAGCATCCACCAAGCCACATATGTGCCCCATTAGGAAAAATCAATGATAATTTCTTTCTCCTTTCCATCCTTGACTGGGGCTCCTACATTCTTACTTTGTGTTCTTTCAGGATTTTCTGCCATGTGTCCCTCCCTGTCCAGGCTATTCCCTAGATGAACTAGCACGCAGGTAGAGTGTGGCCTTTGACATTGAATGTGAGTTGGAATTCCTGCTTCAACCACTTAGTATCACTATGCTCTCGGTCAAGTTTTAAAACTTCCCAAAGCCTATTTCCCTATCTGAAAAGTTGGCACATCAATTGCCTAACTATGTTCTTAGACAAATGGAGAATAACATATAAAATTCACTTGGCAGAGAACAGGCAAGCAAGACATGGTAGCTGCTATGACAACCAAGATTATTCTTTTTTATGGAAGTGTTTTCTTCAATCCAATTACACATGTCTGGGGGATAGGGACTTTGTCCTTTTCCTACTGGGTGTCACAGTGCAGGGCACATTGTGGATATTATTGAATCCACATAGATCAATCAAGCCAGGGAAGGCCACGGTACAGTTTATTGGTTAGTGAAGGAGAAATTAATGCTATTAATTTAAGTGGTTCTAAATGCTGATGGGTAGTGGAAAGCCACTGAATCTAATTTTGATGCAATACAAGAATACTTGGGCATAGGTTTATTAGTCCTACTATATTGTGACACCCCATTAAACAAGGGAGGAAAAACACCACTTTCAAAAGTATCTCAAAAGGATTTATTTCCAATGTGCTCATAGGAATTAAATCATACCAAAAAGCTGAAACTTTTAAGTCATAGTTAGAATTTAAATTAGAGCCTCCATTTGACTTAATACAGCAAATATTAAGGGCCAACAAAATGGAATACTCTGAACTCACTATAGGAAAATGGAAAATACATAATCTTTCCCTTTTTAAAGTGCCTATTTAAAAGATAAAATATTTAACTGCAAATAAGAGTACTAAATGTGATTAGAAATAATCTGTTTTCTATTTTCCCCATTAATAAGCAAATGATAAATGAGTTTCTGAGTGTCAAAAAATAAAACATTGTCATGACAACAAGAGCATCATGTCAATATGTATATATGCTTATGCTTAGCACTGAACATATCTCAGATTGCTGGGATTTAAAGTTATTTAGATTATTTCAAGATGAAATTTATTGTAGTATATATTACTCAGTGATTTTTTCCTTTCCTTTCTTTCTGTTTTTTTTTTTTTTTATGAAAAAGAAAAAAATGGCCCTATTCCTTAAAGGGCTCATTTTGAATTCTCTCTATATTTCTTAAGAGTTTCATTTATACTCAGATATATGGCCAGGTATGTTCATATGTGTGAGTATTCCTTGCCTCTAGTCTAAAAGGTCTATTTCAGCTCACTTTCATTGATAGCCTGAATATCATATTCATGAGAGTGGCTAAATCAAAAACCTTTAACCAAACTGAATCATGTTTATAGGGTTTTCAAGTATTAAATGATAAAATCAGCATCTTTCTGGAAGCATTTATTATGTGCAGTGAAATCCCCCTAATTTATCAGAAGAAAATGCTTTTAAAAGTTTCCAAATACTGAGTCTATTTTAAAGAGAATTTCAGATTCAAAAGTACTGATCTCAATTCTTCTTCCTCCTTCACTTCAACAAGCATATAGTATAGCACTTACCTACGTTAGATATCTGTTTTGTAACATAAGGAATACAAAAACTCACAGGACCTGGCTTTTGCGCTGCATCTCTTAATGGCTACAAATTTTTCCCATCTCAGGCAATGTCCCCATCTGGAATGTAACTATGCTGCACTCCTCACCCTCCACAAAGGTGACGTCTCTTTTCATACCCCTTCAAACCAGCCTGGTTATGTGACTTGTTTTGACAAACAGAATATGCTTGTCAAAACAAGTCACATAACCAGGCTGGTTTGTGACTTGAGGGGACAGGTGAGTATAGGCCTCAAGAAATCTTGCAACTTTTACCTTTTCATCATTGGAAGCTTGTGGTTCTCATGCCAAATAGAAACCCAAGACCAAAGATTGCACAGAGATGGAGGGCCAGTTCCCCACATGTTGCTGCTAGCTAACACCTGAGTGCAGTCCTATAAGGAAAGCCAGGAAAAAAATCAGCAAAGAACCACCCAGTCAAGCCTCAGAATTATAGGAAATAACAAATTACTGTTATTTTAAACCATCAAATTTTGATATATTTATTATGCCAAAAACAACAACAGTCCCAAATAGGTACCTGGAAGTGGGGGTCCTGCCATAACAACAACAAGGAACAGGTGGCACTGGTTTTAGCTGTGGGTTGCATGAGTAGGCAGAAAGGCAGTGAAAAGACTGTGAGTAGGGCTGGAAAAGCAGTGAGGAAATTGCTATTAAAAGCTGGAGACAGGCAATCCATTTATGGAGTGATGGAACATTTGCAAGACTATTTTTTGAGGTACTGTTGAGCATAGAAAATGTACCTAATGAGCTTGTGGATCTGGCAGAAAGTTGACAGTGTCAATTGGCACTTTTTGCTGTGTATGATAAATCATGTCAAGTGAGATGAACTAAAGAATGAAAAGTTCAGTTTGTGAGCATAATTTAAAGAAAGGTAAAAGGCCCAGGATTTGTTGGCCTGGAAAATTAAATTCCTTCATATTCTCAATCTGTCCTGTGGGCACACTATTATAAGTACAACATGGACTCAACATGAAGATCAAACCAAGGCTATGGCTCTCAGATCTTTGCTAACACCTCTGAAAGACTTCAAATGGTGCCTGGTAGACATTTTCAGCTAGAGCTGGAGCATCTAAGACCCTCAAGACATTGCCACAATAGCAGCTACCCACCTACAGTACAGAGAGGTATTTTCAAAAAAGAGCAGATGTGGCATATGAAGCATAGTACAGACCCTGAGTAGATTCATAGGAAACTCACAATGTTTTTAGAAGAGTTGTATTGATAAAAGCACTACCCACTGGACTAAAACATACCAGACAATTCAAAACAAAGAAAGACCCCTGGGCCCTAAAGTTCTGTAGGCAGTTGCTGGCAATACTAAGTCACAAATATAAGCTACTTTCTTTGAGGTATGAAGAACCAATAAAATTGTATATATTAAAGTTGTATAAAGTTATGATTAGATGTATGTATACATTACACAGTGATTACTGCAATCAAGTTAGTTCACACATCCATATCCTCACATAGTTATTGTGTGTGTATGTGTGTGTGTGTGTGTGTGTTTGTAGTTCATTTATTAAGATAAAGAAAATATGTCTCAGAAGGTAGAGCCTAGAGCCCAGAGCCAATTGTCAAGGAGAATAAGAAACCAAGAAATTCCTTCAAAGGAGAAGACAGAAATGTGTATTCAATTACATAGGCAGAATTGGCAACATGACCCTGCTGGATCTCAGGACTAGGAATTGCCATGTGCTTCCTCCTTTGGTCAGGAGTACCTATCACAGTTATCTACTTCATGAAATGTTGGGTACAGGAAGACAACTTGACATTTTAGTCCACAGATCTTGAGATCAATAGTTGCGGTTCCCAAGATACTGCATCAAAGAAGCTATGTCCACTTTTGAATCTGGAGGAAATCATGGGACCGCAACCTTTGATCTAGACACTGAAAATTGAAGAGAGACTTTAAGAAGTCTGGGAGTGTGTGTGTGTGTGTGTGTGTGTGTGTGTGTTTAATGCAAATCATTTGGGCCAGAGGATGGATCTTTGCTAATAATCAGATCCTCAACTATTCCATCAAGATATGAATTGCCTTTTAATCTGGATTGACCTTGTGACTTGCTTTGAACAGTAGGAAGGGTAGAGTGTCAAGTGTAAACTTTGACCTCAAGAGGTCTTGTAGCTTTTACCATCATCCTCCTGGAGAACTTCCCTGAGAACACCAAGTACTAAAGAAACTTAAGATGAAAGAAACACCCAGCCATTCACCTATTTCAGCTAAAACTGGTTCTCATATATGGCTCCCTCTGTTCTCAACTAAATACATCCACATGAGTAGGCCCAGATAAAACAAGGGAAGAATCATATAGTAAACTTACACAGTTGTAAAAAATAATACATTTTTAAAAGAGATTAAGTTTTACAGTGGTCTATTATGCAACAATGGATAGCTGAGACAGTTCTTCTTTAAGCACTTAAACAGAATTAGGGGAAAGAGAAAACTTGCATATTTAATGATGTGTTTAAAGGATATTGTGCAAAGTATCATAAGGAATGCAGCACTAAAAGAGGGTGGGTCAAATGAGACTCAATTTTGTTTGGAAAGACTTGTGAATATCGAGAGTGAAGAAAAAAATTTAAATGAATATCAAAGTATGTTTTAGTTAGAAGAAGCATAAGCAGAAATCTAGAGCTTTCTTGAAGAGAAGGGTCACTGTCTTAGTCCATTTTGTGTTGCTATAACAAAATAACTGAGACTGGATACTTGACAAGTAAGGATGTTTGGCTTATAATTCTGGTGGCTACAAGGTCTAAACAGCATGATTCCAGAATCTTGGCAAGGGTGCCCTGGCCTGTATCATAACATGGTGAAGAAGCAAAAAGGGAAATGGCTACATGCATTAGAGGACAAACAAAGGCAGGCTCTCCTTTTAACAGCCTATGCCCAGGAGAGCTAATTTAGTTCTGTGAGATGCAACCCATTTTGTGAGACCAGATTAATCTAATTATGCAGGTGGTGCCGCAGGACCTAATTGCCTTTCAACAGGCCCTACCTCTTTGTCATCCCTAACTACCACCATACTGGGGACCAAGCTTCCACCATACTGGGGACCAAGGTTTGTGGGGGACAAACCATAGTCAGACCACAGCAGTCATGCCTTCCCTTATTGATTGTTTGAAGTGAGAAGTTTCAAATAGAACAAGAGTGGACTGAGAAAAAATAGGAGGAATTATTATGACTTATTGGTCGTCCATTCCTCTGTTTCCAGAAGGAAATAAGAGCCACCCTATCTTTTTATTTCAGTTAATAATAAACTTACCTTGTCTTCATTTTTGACAAGACAAGGAAGGTCAAATTCTTTTTTGGGTGGGCTGGTGGGGTCTTAGACAACACCACAAGCACTTATGAAAACTTGGTCCTAGACACTCATGTCTAGCACACAGAAGAAGCTGTTCAGCAGAGAGACAACACTCCTATTACTAATCATTCCATCATCCTTCACTTCAGGGTGAGAATCCTTGGAGTGATGACCCCCAAGTGCAGTTTCCCTCCCTTATGTATGTGAGCACTTGAAATAGCATGTGGAGTAGCCACATTAGTCTTCAAAGGACCCTACTGTATTTTCATTCTGCACACCTGTATATTAGAGAACACATCTGCTTGTATAAACATGAGCAGAATATTTAAGCACACAGAAGAATGTAATAATTTACCCAACGTATATTTAATGAACATCTAGTATCTGCCAGGAGCAGTTTGGGGTGCTTGGGATATATCAGGGAACAGAATATATAAAGATCCTTATTCTCCAGGAGGTTATATGCTAGTGGGGCTAGAATGGGAGACAAAGAAGGACAACAGTAAACAATAGATTAACAAACAAATAAACATACAGTATTTTAGAAAGTGACACATGAATAGAAAAAGAGCAAAATAGAATCAAGGAAACCGGGGAGTGCAAGGGAAGGGGAGGGATTGCAATGTTAAATCAGATGGTCAAATTGGGCCTCAATGAGAATATGTCTCAAAGCAGACTTGAAGAGAAGGAAAAGGATCAGGCATTTTTCCCTCTGTAAAATAGATTTATTGTAATAAACAAAAGAAAATATTTGAAAGGGAAATTAAAATTTCTCACTTTGGCTTAAAAAAAAATCCAAGCATATTGCATATCCTTGGAACTTAAAGAAACTGTCACAGAGGGTCACTCTGGTGGGAAGAATTTTGTAAGTCCACACACTTGCTGAATAAGAAATAAGAGAGTAATCAACGATAGCAATGTAGGAAATACTTCCCGACACAAAAAAGTGCTCTAGTTAGGAAATCTAGTGTGTGTTGTGTTCCAAGAAAATAAAATGTCAGGCTAGAAAGCACTCCTAAGCACAAGCCGAATGAATTGTTCAGAGTCGGAAAGAAAGAGGAGGGAGAAACAGCAGAAGGAAAGAATCTGATAGGTATCCAGAATAATAATTAGGTCACCAAGAAAAAAATCCACAACACAATCGGACTCGGCAGTCATGGTTCTCGAAGGCCAGCCAGCAAATCACCACACAGCTCCTGGGACAAAGCCCAAGAGTGGGTCCCAGTCAGGTCACACAGCACGAGAGAAAACAAGAGCAGTTCTCCCACCACTCGGGCACACAGCATTCTACTTCAATCTTCCTGAATAAGCTATCGGAAGATCTAGGCCAAGATTATAATAAAAATATCCAAACCAGTCCAGAACTGGAAAATCTTGATAGAAGGACAGGCATTGAGCCAAAAAGAAACGAGTCACATAGAGAGATGGGTTTAAATGTTTGTTTGAAATGTGTTATGATTGGTTATAAAATTAATTTCCAAAAGGCATTTTTTTAAGTAAAAGAAATGATTGCTTTTATTTTAAAGACAACAGAAAACAAATTATGGCATCCATAACCACAGAGTAAATAAAGAAAAGTGAAGTTAAGTGGTAGATTAGTGTATTATAGTATTAAATTTCTCATCTTCTGCAAGAAATGGTGTTCTTGTCTCGCTGTCAAGTTAATATATTGGAATCTTAACCCTGAAGGTGATGGTGTTAGGAGAGGGAAGCTGATTAGATCAAGAGGGCTCCAGGGGGGTTATTACTCTTAAAAAGAAAAACAAGGGATCTTATTCTCCCCACTACCATGAGTGAGAGGAAACAGCAAGAAGACACCATCTATGAACAAAGAAGTGGGCTCTTACCAGAGTTCTAACCTGCTGGTGACTGGGTCTTGTACTTCTGAGATTCTAGAACTGTGAGAAATAGATTTCTGTGGCTGATAAGGCACCCAGACTAGGGTATTTTGTTGGAGCAGCTTGAATAGACAAAGACAGATGGTCTTTTAAATTACTGATTTATTATTTACTGTAAGAGCTAATTTACTACAAATCTAGTATTGTCTTTGAAAAAAACCTCTAAATTATCCACTACTAACATTGAAAACATAATGCTTATCTTTTAAATCATTTCCAGAAAAATATCAAATAAAAATAAATGTATACAGAAAAAAATGAATAACCATAACAACAAAAACCCACTGCATAAATAGAAAAGGAAAAAGCATTAAACAGTAACACCATCCATAACAGTTGTCACTTATGAAAACCACATCTAAAATAAAATAGCACAGAAAGGCTTGAAATGATTAAGGTCAGAGTATGCATAATAATGCGTTGAATTGGGATGGGAGACAAGGAGAGATGGCACACTCAGACTGCTGACGGGAAATTGAGGTTGGAACAACATTTCCGGAAAACAACTTAAATAAGCTATTCACAGTGTAAGCTCAGTTGTGTGTGTGTGTGTGTGTGTGTCAAATGTAACTTCAATTCTCAATGAAAACAGTGGTTTCATCTAAGTGACAGGACTAAGGACGATTATTAATGTTCTAACACCTTCTCGATTTTTATGAGTCTTCACCTTGAGAATGCTTATCCTTATAATCACACAACACTTCATATTTAGGACATAGTAATTGATTTGGGATCAAAAATCTATTAGGCAACCATTCTGTAATACTATCCCAATAGGTTATTTGCCTCCCTAGTGCACCACAGAATCGTACTCTTGGGCTAACCAAGAGAAGAAGAAGAAGAAGAATCATGTGTTGGTTCTTCAATTTCTTTTGTTTGTGAATCTGCTAGGTATCAGGTGAAAACTGGTGTCTTCTCTTCTGCCAAGTGTCTACAATTTCAAGAGATCTGCATGTTTACAATAGCCAATGTAGAATCAAAGATGGGTGTCCTCTGGTAAAGAATGACCCAGGTCAGGGTGGCTCACTTATCCAGTAGCGTCCACTACTTAGAGCACTGAGAGAACCAGAGGAGCCAGTATAAGGTGTGTTTCTCTCCCCTCCCCAGGTATCTTAGTGCTGGCAGGCCTCACCAATGTCCCTGTGCCCCCGACCCTACCTGAGGGTGTCTGGGTACTGGAGGGATCAAATCAATAGAAATTAATAACTATAAAAATTGTGGCCACAGTGGTGAAGCCATAGGTCATGATGACCACTCTGAAAGGGAGAAGTGAGTAGTCACTTGGATGAGAGTACCAAAGGGAAGGAGTCCAGTGACAACGCTGTTGAATTCCTGTTGCCTAAGGGTAGGTGTTGGGCCAAGGACGCAGCTAAGTGGTAGAGCACTTGCCTAACATGCATAGGCCATGGGTTCAGTCCCCATCACCACACACACACACACACACACACACACACACACACCCCTTAAGGTAGATGAGGAAGATTCAAAGAAGGTCGTAAAAATAATCAGAAAAATAAGATACTTTATTTTTCTTCCCCTAATATATTCTTGTTGAGAGACAAAGCCTTCTACTTAATAGTTGGGAAAGTCTAAAAATGAAAACTAAAAGGAGAGTCACTGTTTTGGGTAAAAATGACTTTTAGTCCAAGTTTAAAGAAAGATGTAGGTCACTTTCTGTTAGGCTAGGAAGAATCTTAAAGAGAAGAAAGATACAAGAGTCAGGGGGGTGAAGAACATGAATCCAAGGTTGGAGAAATCTAGAAGGGATATTGGCTCAAGTTTTCAGTTTTGCACAGTGACAAATAGATGCTGCGATGGAAAATGTTTCATGCCCTGCCTGCCGGTGCATTAGGCAGAACTATATTTCTCATCAAAGCGATGAGATATTATAAAATTTATGCACTGCTACAGCTCATTTACTTTATTTCCTGGGATTCCCTCTAGCTCCTCACCCAAGGCATATAACTCAATGGGTTTAGTTTTCTGTCTTCCAAAAAAATTAGGGGAATAAAACAGGGCTTTGAAGCAGATACACTAACAGCAACTTGACTTGACAGCAAAGAGGTGAAAAAAGTAACTTAAAAAATATACATATTAGATAATTTTAAAAGCATGGCAGTAGAGGCCATGTGGCAGAGGGACAATGCCCTCCATACTCCAAAAATCTTTATTGTCTAGCCCAGAGTACAATGACGTTTATTTATCAGGGTCAGCACTTTTCAGAAGAAAATATTAAATTGTATGGAATAAGGGTAAGAAACACATTCTGTTGATTTGTTTGTTTAAACCAGAACTGAATAAAAATTTTAAAACTGGATCTTAAAAGGCAGCCCTCAACAGTTTGGAAATTTAATAACTGTGGAATACAAAGATATGAGGTAAATGAAGCATTGCAGTATTATTTGGAGAGATGCCACAGGTCAAGTATCAGGCTGCAACACTCTACCTCTAGTGGTATGATATGCTAATCAGCATGAGGAGAGGTGCTATCACCAGAATCTACACAAACCTGTCAGAGCGATGGGGCTTTGAGTAGAAATAAGAAGCCACTCCCAAAGAACAAGGTAGGGAGATAGGCTTCTGTTCCTGGAGCTCTGCATCCTTAACCATGGAGATTCCTACATGAAACTTCTTCTTAACTCCATCTGATCCAAAGGAAATCACACAGAATTTAAGGGTTGAGGGAAGGCAACTGAAGTCATCTCCTTCCACAAACTTATTATTAGATGAGGAAACTCGTACCCAGAGCCCGAGTCACAGAGTGGATAAGCCTCTCCACAATCCTATCAACCCATTTCACACTCTTATTGTTGAAGCCACTTCTACAACCACCTGGTCCTGCAGAGGATCATGGGTGAAGGGTAGCCAGAAGCATCCTTGTCTCTTCCTCTTTCATTCTCAAGTTCAGTAACACACAACACCTGTCACTTGATGGGAATACTGCTATTGAGAAGAGTCTAGAAAGAACTTCCCTCGTTTCGGCTTTCCATTTTCCACTTCTTCCCCAGGAGTCAGCCAGCCCTGAGCTCTGCGTTGTAGCCAAAGAGAGGGTGGAGGAAAAGACACAGAGTCCTGCCTCTGGGAGTTTCCCTGGCATGTGAGAGAGTAGGCTGTAAAGAAGATTACTGTATCAGGCATTCAGAGAAGGACAAAGGAGAGATCAACGCAGCCTGGGCCATGGCAAAGCTATTTAGTGTGGATATGAGATTTGAAAGATTTGATTGATGGTCCCTTAGCATAAAACCCAAATTCCTTCCTTTGTGGCCTCAGTAAACCTCCTCAGCCTCATCTCTCACCAGGTGAGCCTGTATCTTCCATGGTCAATGGAACCAACTGAGGTTTTCTCAACATGGCATCTCTGTCCCCCAGGATCATGGCATCCTGTGCACTTTTGTCTCAGTTTCCTCACCCTTCCTTCTCCTTCTAGTTGGATGACCCCTCCAGGAAGATCTCTCTGAAGTCCCAGCTTCCCAGCTGGCTTAGATACCTCTTCCTGGTCTCCTATAGGACACAATCTAACCTCATAACAGGAAGGAAGCCAGGGTAGGAGGAACCACACAGCAAGGGTGGGGAAGAGCTGAGATGAAGAGGGTGCAGGGGCAGATGAGGGAGACAGACGGTGGACTCCAGTGGAAGAAAGATGTCCTTTAGATAAAGGAAATGATGCCAAATTATTAAGGTTTCATTCGGCAAAATATATGGTGAAAGACTGGACCAACTTTATTAGGGAATCTTAAGGATTGCCAAGCAAGAATTCTGCCACAAATTTTGAGCAATCAAAGAAAAAGGTGACAAGTTCCCCAGTAGCAGACCCCATCAGAAGGAGACAGAGAAATCCTGGGGATCAAAGTACTAACCAGCCCTGTGACAGGTCCAGATGAAATACTCTCTATTTAAAATGAAGATAATATCTATTTCATAAATTGTTGTGAGTATTAAATAAAACAACAGGAAACAGAGAGATGTTACGTGCCTAGGAGCATTATTAATATTAACACTGTGATCAGGAATGTCAGGGGAAGTGCCACATTTGAACTTAGATGCAGAGACATTGGGCGGGGGTTATGGAGACGGGGAAGAAACAGAGGCCAAGAGAAGAGGAAAATAGTGAGGAGCAGAATGAGAATGTGCGAAGGAAAACAAAACACATCACGGTAAAAGCTTCACAGCAGAATTTACCCTCTCTTTATTTTCTTGTCTGATGTTGCATTTTGCAGTATAGTAGCAATAACTTCAACTGCTTTATAGTACAGTCACAATAAATGGCTTCTGGGCTTGATTTACCACCTGAGCGAAGCACAGGCAGTTAATCACTCCCAGCAGCTGTTTAAAGTTCTGTATATCACCGTTCAGGAGTGATTATCTGGGAACCATATTTAAAGGGCAGGAGAGCGGGTGGATGGTTATAGAGATGAGACTCAGGGCTTAGGGACTGGGGATTGAAGTCTGTGCTAGGGGGCTTGCTTCTCAGCTCTACAGCATCTTCCTTTTAAAGGGATCAGAAGATGCTTTCTGGGTTTTCTGTAAATTAGGGAGAGCAATTAATGGCCCTCAAGAGCTTTAATATAGGAAAAAAAAAAAACAAACCCTGTAATGCAGCCATTCAGGAGTCTGCTATGCCCATTAGGAAATCTCCCAGTGACGCAGCATGCAGGCAAAACCTGATTAAAAGTGCCCTTTTTGTGGGCCCTCTTTTACTGACACTGGTCTTTTTAAGAGCAAATGCTGGCCATGCCCCCAGATTGCAGTACAGTGTTAAGTGGAGTAATTGTGAGCAAGTTTGGCTCTGGCTGCCTTCGCCAGGACTTGCCTGGAGAAGAAAGAAGTTATTCTTAGTCTCTTGAAGAATTTCTGACCATAAGAGGGGGATTTTTCTTCTTCTTTTTAATCTACAAGGTAAGGACTGCAATGTTTTTTAAATGCCTGGGTTTATAATGAGAATTGGGGAGAAATAGCTGGCCTAGAAAGAAATACTATCAATAAAAGCTTCTTCTTATGGTCCTGAAGGTCCTCTCAGATACAAAGACACTAGCCTGTGCAGCAGTGTTGTAAAGCCATGTGACATCCACAGCCACCCAGTCAGGCAGGGTCACACATTGCCTTGTTATCTTCTAGCAGAGACCCCATGGCTCTCTCTCCCACTCAATCTGTAGGAGAGATGGATAAGAGGCATACTCGTAAGGGCCTGAGTTCATTCGCAAGGGGTTGTGAACAGTGGGCAGAAAGCGGAATTAGCATGTAAGTAGTGGGATGTCAATAAGAAATTTATTGGAGGAAGAAGGGATTTAAAAGAAACGTCCAGAAAATTGTTTGGCCATCACACATGACAAGCCATATACACATCCAGCGGCTTGGGGAAGCCCCTATCTAAGCACATTATAACTTTATTCTTTCATCAATCATCATCATTTTAGAAGCATATAACAGATTTATTCTCCTTTATAAGATCCTTCCACTGACTGGGAATTCATATCCTTGGCATTTTAGGGTCTGGGTTAGGTCAAAGTTGGAAAAGCACCTGAACTATGGAGGAAAGGAAATGACCCTTTGGATAACAAAGCCCTTTACTGCCTACTACCTCATTTCAATCTCAGAGCCCCACCAAGCACCCAGGAAACTCAGTACAGAGTCACTATCTTGCCATGGTCATAAGACTACTAAGCTGCACAGCCGGGGTTCTATTTGCAAGGTAAAAGTCTGTAGATGAACACTCATTTTCATGCAAGCAACAGGTAGACAAAGATGACAGGTAGGCTTAGATTAGGGTTGCTTTGGGTAACACATTCCAAGCAGTATCCCGTTTCCCTTGCTAGGCTGGGATTTTAAAAATCAAAGTTGTTTTTGTTGTTGTCGTCACTGTTACTGTTGTCAAATAATGACAGCAGAGACTAGCTGAATTTCAATTTTGGTTTTCCAGGATTCCATGACATTGGAAGTCATGGAACATGACAACAGGATTCTCCATTTGAGTGATGAGGTCGTTTTCAAATCCTTTGAGAGCTCAAGTGTCTGCTGATGCTTGCTCACTGATTTCTCACTGAGAGCTCTCCTGAATGTCTGATTAAAAGCCCCCAAATTTGGAAAATGAATTCCAGTATGAGTTGGTTGTGCATCATAGCATTTTGATTGAGAAGTTAGGACTGAGATTTTTGCCTCTATTAGCCACTCATCTTCTGGGTGACCTTGGAAAGATTACCTAACCTTCCAGAATTTCAATTTCATCATGTGGAAAATATGGATATTCTAGTGCCTGCCTAAGAGCATTACTGGCTAACATATGGTAAGTACTTAATAAGCTTTCAATGTTGTTTTGTTTTGTAATTGTGATAATTTTCCTTTTCCTTCCAACTCATTTTGCTCATTCCCAAACTCATAACAATTGGAAAAACGGATCACTACCAGAGAGGTTCTGGCAGTGTTTTTAATAGAAGAACATTTTGCTGAATCTCTCTTAATAGGCTTTGGGATTTGAGGAGCAAGGTTCCCTACAGCCCTGGTAAGAAGTCTAACAACTCCCTCACTTACCTTCTCTTTTCTTTCCTCATCAATATTCGGCATGGACACATGGTTACTGAGAAATCTGTTCCTTTTCATGCCACAAGTTCTTATTACTGAGGACAATCAAACTGAATGGGGCACAGAACCCCTACTACTTGTAAAAAGCTCCTTAATGCTCTTGTAAAAGCTAAAAGAGAGCCTCAATCAGCTAGCTTATTTATAGTTTGAAGAGTTATATCCCACCTACTGCCTCAGGGTTTTAATCAGAAGAGAGAGCTGTTTGAAGCTCATCTCCCACGGCCAAATCATCACTCCCACAGAGCTGTGGGGGTTTTGCCACCTCAGCCCTTTAGAGGTTGTCACAGGTCAGCAATGACCAGTGACGTCTGAAGGAGCTGCTATATGTCCAGCAAATCCATCAGCTAAATTGCTGCAAAGCATCAGAGGACAAGGAAGGAGGGAACACCTTCCCAGAAACAGCAGTGAGTGGAAAAATGCCCATTCTTAAGTGCAAAGAATCCAGGTGACTTTCCAAATTATAACGTCAATATGACAGTGTCCTTGCTTTCACAATTGTGAAGGAAAGAAGGTCAAACATCCTAATAACATTTGTCCTCCCATCATTAGAAGCCTGGAGGGTCTGATGTGGGGCATGCTGGGAGATGCCATTCTAGGTCTTGAGCTCAACAGGAATAAGACCTTAGAGCCTTTAGGAACCTCACAAGACCAGACTACTGTAGCCATTCAGGTGTTTACTATAGAGTGTGTGAAGGAATAAATGAGACCCAGTTTTATCCCACGAAAGAACTGCAAGTCTTGTCTATAGGCCAGCACCCCAATTTCCTATTTGCTCAGACTGAACCAATGAGTCCCTTTTTCATTTTCTTTCTTTTGAAGACTGGATGGGTCCTCACCACTCAGCCTCCCAAATGAGTTCAACCTCTGGTGCATAAACTTGTAAAGCAGTCACCACTGTCAGCCTTATAAGTTGCACAAAAAATAACTTCATGGTCTACACTTAGTCACTGTGTGCCTCTGGGCTGAGGGACAGTTGAATAGGGTATGTGAAGAAAACCCTGAATTTGGACCCCAGGGCTTCTTTGCTACTTAGCAACACACTAATGATTCATATTTTGATTGCCAGAGACTTTTGGAACTCAAAGTTCGGGGAGGAATGAAATCATTGGTGGATTTAGTGGGAAAGCATATTTCTTTATATTCAAATAGACCAGGGAATAGTCCCATCTCTGTTGGGCATGTGTCCATGCCAAATATTGATGAGGAAAGAAAAGAGAAGGTAAGTGAGGGAGTTGTTAGACTTCTTACCAGGGCTGCAGGGAACCTAGTTACATAACATAGATCCTTGCAGGACTATAATAGAAAATATGTATAGTGGCCCTTCATATCTGCAAGTTCTTCATCCACAGATTCAACCAACCAAGGATTGAAAATATTTGGAAAAAATGCATCTGTACTGAACATATACAGACTTTTTATCTTGTCGTTATACTTTATTATATGTTAAATGACTATTTACATTACACTTACATTATATTAAGTATTATAAGAAATAGTTAAATGATTTAAAGTAAAAGAGATAATGCACATATGCCATTTTATGTAAGGAATTCGCATCAGTAGATTTTAGCATTTGCAGGGAGTCTTGGAACCAGTCCTCACAGAGGGATGACTGTATATGAAAATTGGCATAAAAGCACCTAATGAAGAATAATTTTATTGATGCTAATAGAAGGATGTTTCCAGACAACCCCCCTCCCCTCTCCCCCCCACAAGGGTGGATCTCAAAGTAGACTCCATCTCTCCCAGACACTTTGGAAATATAGAAGTCTTTCTGGCTGTCCCAATGCCAGGATAGGATGATAAACATTCCACAGCACTGGACATAGTCATACACATTAGGAATCAATAGCTCTACATACTGATGATGCTCCTTTTAAGATTCAGTCCACCCAGACCTCAGATCCTCTCCTGGGTACCTCATTGTACTCTTCCTCCACCCAAGAAATCCATCTTCAGCCTTGCAGAAGCTCCATGAGTATTTTGAAATATCTAACCACTCAGAGGCTGAGCAATTGCCTCCAGATGTCTTTGAAATGAACTTGGAATTAGAAGCCCTGAATCTAAGTTTTTCCATTGATGAGTCATATTGCTCCTTGACTAGTAAAGCACCATCTACTCCCTACCCTCCCTTTTGTCATCAGTAAGTCAGTGACACTGAATCTCCCAAATCATTCTGAGCATTAAATTTTAAAAAAAACATGGAAATGCTTGGGAGCCAAAAAGACTTGGTGTGGTGGTTATTATATATGCCTGCCCTGCAATATAATTGACAGGAACCAATGTAAGGCTCTTCTCTTGAAAAATCTGATTGGTTTGTGCAGTGCTATCCTGAACCAAACTGGATCCTGAGGCAAAGGGGAAAGAATTGTAAATACTTATGCTACTTTCTTTTGTTATTTTATTTATTAGGAATTTTTACATATTATGCATTTTGAATAAGTTACTGAGTTTGGGGATGACTTTAAATTTTTCCCTACTTGCTCAGCTTTACCCCAGTCCTAGGTCTGAAATCTTGGCTCAGACTCCCTAATCTTCCATCCAAAATGGATCCTTTGCCTTCTTATACTAAGTCCATAGACATGAAGGTAGTAATCAATGTGTGCATCAGCCTCCTTTTTCTCTTTAGTAATACACCCTAACTAAACTCTTCCTTGAAGTGCCTCATCAATATGGTTTGGATCTGAAATGTCCCTAATATTGAAATGTGTTGAAAGTTTTCTCACCAATATGGCAATGTTCAGAAATGAGGTCTTTGGGAGGCGATTGGATCATGAGGACTTTGACTTCATCAGTGGGTTAATCCATTATGGATTCATAACTTAATGAACTGTAGGTAGATTGATGGAAACTTCAGGAAGCAAATCCTGTTTGAAGGAAGTAGGTCACTAGGGGCATGTTCTTGAAAGTTATGTCTTGTTCTCAGTCCTTTCCTCTATCATGCTCTCTACACACTCCTGCCACCATGATGTTCTGCCTCACCATAGGCCTAAAACCAATGGAGCCAGCCAATCATGTACTAAATCTCAAAACCGTATGCCAAAATAAATTTTTACTTCTTTTAACTTGAACCAATTTTTAAACTAGTTTTCAACCAGCTTGCTGATTTCCGAGTATTTAATTATGAGAAATAATATCCTGACAAAAGAATGTGCAATGTTAACTCTACGTATTATAACTTATAATGCATTTCTAATTGTGTTTTCTCTATCTAAGTACTTGGGCACCCAGCTAGTCTACATATAGCACTAATGGATAGTATCATAGTATATTATAGGACTTTCATTATCTGGATCCCTCCAAATGCTTTTCTTATAACCTGAGGATAAAATGAACAATAGTTGGGGGTACTAACACTAGGTGGCCTCCCAGCCACAACTGAACTACAAATAAGACTCTGCAGCAAGGTAGCTTGAGGTCTCAGTGGTATTTTTTAAATGTGGAAGAAATTTGGTAATGCCATCAAATTTAGGAAGTATATCTTATGACCCAGTATCCTAGGTATTTGCCTGGTTTTATTTATTATTTTTAAGAAACAATTACCATTTATTGAGCATCAAGTAGTGTTAATCTAGGATCATAGTCACCCCCACTTTGTAGGTGAGAAACTGAGGGTAATGAGGATTTGAGCAACATACTCTGGCATGTGACTGGTAGGAGGCAGCTGGGATTTAAAAATGGCCATCTGGCTTCAGAGTTTGTGCACTTAATCACACTTTATTCTGCTTCTTGGACACTACCAAGTAGGGCAATTGGAATTAATCCTTGCAATAGCCCAGTAAGCTTGATATCTTACCCACTTCCGTTTGATAAATTGAGATTCTAAAATGTTTAAAAAAGAAAAAACCTTGACCAAGTATAACTCTTTTTTGACTAAATGAAATCCAGAAAAAAATAGACCTATGATCATATTTCCTTCTGAAGTACCAGGGCATTTGTGGCAAACCAGGCCATATGATCAGGGGCACATCTATAGCTCAGAAAGAAGCAAAAAATTGATTTATTCTTGATTGGATCTTACAGGGGCAAATTATGAATTCTTGCCAGTGCTGATATGAGTTTAGGTGAGAAAGATCAGAGGACTCATTGAGCAATAGTGTCCACTTTGGTCCTCACTCCATGCCACGCTGGTGAGCTAGAAAGTAAATTGCCGACTCTCAGAGGGCCACATTCCTTTTATGAATGAATATATGGTTCTCATTTCATCTGATGCTTTTCAGTTCATCTCCTCAGAAAATACAGAATCCAGACAGTTTTCTGCTGAGGCTCAATTTTAGGACAAGGCCAGTTGTACTCAGGTAGCCCAAGGGCAATCTGTGCCTCAGTTGTCACAGCTAACCTCAATAGCCAGAGCCCTAAAGATGGCTTTAGAGAACAGAGCTTCCCATCCCTCACAGTTCTGCACTTTGTTCATGTGTCCAGGTCTAGATGAAGGAGATTAATGTCAAATTAATCATATTAATCATCATTTTAATCTCAGTAAACCTTTCACATGAGGCATTTTGTTCCTGCTTATCTGAGGCCCCCAATAATGGTGATGCAGGCACTTTGCAAAGCTGTGCTAACTCCTCCAAGCCTTTGAGCTGCATTTGGACTGGGTCTGTGTGACAGGAAACTCATTTGGGAGAGAGCAGGTGCTCAGGATGCGCGTGTGGGCACACAGCGCTCCACCCTACTCCAATTTCCAGCATTGTACTCTTGCCTTGGGTTCTAATTTATTTGCCATCTGTACTCTACTACTTTGGTAGTGGGATATTTTTAAATATTAGTAATCATTCTAGAAGCTAATGCTTATTGAGTACTTACTGTGTGCCAAAATATAGATTGTAATGCATTATTTCATTCAATTTTCCCAACCACACATAGATATCATTATCATCCCTACTTTACAGGAAAGAAAACCAAGTCTCAGAGAGGTTGCCTGTCCAAGGTCAGATGATAAGTAAGTGACATGATAATATCCATATCAAAATAAAGTTTGCTTGCATCCAATGTTTTTTGACTATCAATGGAATAGCCTTATCATTACTACCTTGTTAAAAGCAAATGGTTTACAACAAATACTTTTATGTGTGGGTTGGCAGAAAGGAAAACATGAGAGGGAGAGATGGGGGAGGGAGAGGGTAACAGAAATGTTACTTTAAAAAGTCTAGTGAATTAAGAGCCTATAAAGTGATTTTTTAAAATCCCTTCTCCTCTATCGGATGAAGCTGAATGAGCTTCACATTCATGAGTCATTAGAGCTAGAGGTTTCTCAGGGATTATATAGTTCAAGCTTCTTATTTTACACATGAGGAAATCAAGGAACAGAGAAGTGACTCGTTCAAGGTTATCATAATCATAAACATTTGGATTATTTCCTCAGAGATGTGTTACTTCTCACTTCTTTACAACACATTTTGGGATATATACACAACAAATTCTAATACAAAATAAAATATCTTACTATAATTCATTTCTTCATATGTACAGCACCACGACTGACTGGTGTTCTCTGTATCGTCTGTCTTAGCAGATGGAAGTTCTAGAACACTAACAACACTTAGCACAAATGATGTCAGCATGGATTATTCTCCAGAATCATCACAACGTTCCTGTTTCAAAATCCCAAATGTTAATGTGCCATTCTAGGAGGACAACCGCTCCCTCTAGTTTAACACTGATGTCCTATGTTGGTGGTTTTTGTTTCTCAGAAGGAGCTGTCCTGTGGTAGACAGGGGCTAGATGTTCTTATGTTTGTACCATTGCTGGACAGTGAGCTACCCCATGGGATTTTCACCAACAGTGACCAAGTCTTCTTGTCATTTGCATTATACAAGCCCTAGCACAAATTCTGTGTTCCTCAAATGTTTCTTGATTGAATGATACAGATGGATGAATATAAGAACCCAGAAATCTTTCTCATCATTGGAACAAAGTAATGAAACACACATCATTAATTATGTTAGCTATGATACAACATATTATAATATGACATTATTCTATATTATCATTATTGGCCCAAGTACAGACCTGACCAAACTCTAGACAGTATTAAATCATTCAAATGCCTTTCCAGGGATAGTGGGTGCTACCCCAACCCTACACTACTGTTAATTTTAAGAGGAGGAGGAAGTAATGTGGGGCAGTGAAGAAGTACCCTAGAAATTCCTTTTAATGGTATTAAAAGGTGTTTTGATATATTTTTAAAGTTAAACCTGTGTCTTCCCCCAAAACATAAAAATTTCAATGAAGATATTCCTGTGAAAGTTCAAGCCACAGTTGATATTTTGGAGATGGATTCATTCATTTTTTTTTTCTCATTCAACATTAATTGAATATTGTGCCATATGCTAGCCAAGTAAACATGCAAACACATAGTCTCCTGCCCTTAAGAACTTGCAGCCTTGGGAAGAAAGGGTAAGAATGAACAAGGTAAACTCATTTACAATAAGGCAGGTTAAGGTAACTGGCTCTTGAGTCAGACCATTGGGGCTCAATCCCACCCCATGTTTCACTAACTACATGACATTAAATTATCATCAAATATAGAATTGAAGAAGAGTAATACTACCTTTTATGTTAAGTCTTGGGTGTATTAAGTTTTATATATGCATATACATATAGATAGATAGATAGATAGATAAACATATATTTGCATTCTAAACATTTGCAGTATGAGCAATATATTGCAATATAAGCATTTGCTTAGCAGAATATGTGGTAAGTGTTCAAAATTATCTGTGACAACAGTGATGTGATTCTTATGCTCCTATTATGAATGCTTTAATAGAAATATGAGCAGAGGTTAATCATCTGACTAAAATAGGGTTGAGGTGGAGTAAATGAAAACTATTTGCCTGAAGATATAAGGATAGGTATGAATTATTAGGCAGAGTGAGTCCAGGAGGGTGGAGTTGGGATGGGGATGATAGGTCTCTCCTTTAGGTGTGTGGTGGAGCAAATCCAAAGGATTAGAGATATGTCAAAAATCACAACTGGTCAGGGCAAAGTTTATACTTCCAACCATTTGGACCACAGAACAGAAGGGCAGAGGGTAAACATAGAGTAGAGAATGTAGAAGGTGGATTATAAAGGGAATTAATTTACTTTGAAAGCTTTGAAGGTCATTGAAGAACTTTAATCAGGGCAGTGACATTACAGAATTTTGGAAGGATTATCCTGGCTACAGTGCAAACTAGAATGGCTCAGAAGAGACCAGAGGCAGGATGCTCAGAAGAGACCAGAGTGTTGCAGTAATGTAAGTGAGAAATGATGAGATGCTAAACTAAGGCTATAGTGATGGGATCAAAGAGAAGTAAAGAGACTTGAGAGATTTTTTCAAAGCAAGGGGTAGAACTTGGGAACAAAGGTCAATCAAGAATTTCTGGCTTGAGAGACTGGAAGAACAGGTATAGAGGAGAAGACGATAGTGCTTTCAGTCTGGGGCATGAAGAGTTTGGAGTTCTTTATAGGACTTTCAGAGAGAAATATCTAGTGTATTTGGATACAAAGATCAAGCACTCGGGACAAATAGAGAATATCAAAGTCATGGAAAGGATCCAAGAATCATTATTTTAGGTATTAAAAACACTTGACTTAAGGTCACCCACTGAATCCATTTTTTGTTACATTTCTGTTACAGAAAAAAAAACACTAAAGATAATATATAGGTCTTTCAGAAGATCACTTTCAGTTTTATTAAAATAAATGACCCACTTTAATAAGAATTATAATGACTTATAAGTCTCTTACAAGTCCAATGCTATGATTCTATTGTTCCAAAACACCACTGGAAATCTGGACTTGCCTTTTGATGACAGCATACCTGTGGCCTTAAAACTTTCTATGTGGGTGTGTGGAATATATTTTTTAAAATTAAAGCCCTTTACTTATAAAGCCATATAACCCCATACATGCAGTGAAAATGCCATGGAAAAGAAAAACTAAGTAAAGACACTATCTACATTTACCTACTCTGATCCCAATTGGCAGCAAACAGCAGAAGAATCTTCCTCCCGTAGTGGTCGCGGTTTTCCAACACTCCAGGGAATCCATCAATCAGGGCCCTCTTAATGCCAGGATCATCTGCCTTGAAGTTTTTGAACATGTCCAGGTTTAGTTGGCGGTACTGGAAGTACTGGGCCAGGAGTCTAAAGGCATCGGCTTGGTGAAACTTCCTGGCTCGGAGAAATCTCAGGATGAAGGCGTCATCTGTACGTAAAAATCCAATGTCAGGCCTAGTGATGATCATGTCCCTGACTTGCTGAATATCCTGGTGTAAAACATCTGGGTTTTCATTCAGTTCCAAGCGTGCTTTCTCTATAGTCTCTGGACTGAGTCCAGCCTGCAAATGGGTCATCTTGTTCAAATCTCCTTTCCAAGTGCTTAATTTCTGATATTTTGGAAGAAGAGAGACTGGTCCCATTCACCTGATGATGTGCTGTCACCGTGGCTCATTCAATAATCTTCTTACCACCAGACTGCCACTGAAACAGACAATTACAGGATCTTCTTTCTGCTCCCAGAAAGTCGTCGGACATTCAGGCCCTATGATGTGGTGACCATCCCAAAGAGAAGCAAAACCGAAGCCATTGCTTACTGAAAAACAAATGCACACAAGAGAAACAAAATAGAGATGATACAAAGAAAGTATGGCAAATTAATCAGAACCTAGATAGAGAAGCAGTGTATGCTCTTGTGTGTCTGATTAGTAGGCCTCCAAAGAACAAATGGTAGATAATCCTTTACATGGGGGACTGGGCCTCAATATTGATAACTGGAATGCTTGATATTCAAATATTTGAAATATGTTTGAGAATTTTTTTAGTTACATTGACTAGTTAACATAATAGTGTGTGGTCAGATTATCAATAATGGGCTCTTTTATTAATGACTCTGAGAAACAATAAAGGGAGAGAAAGATCCCTCTCTGTCACAGCATGCTTTATGAGGCTATTCATAGGCTAGATGTGGCAGACAAATTATGAGTGTTGTGCAATTTATTATTTTCCATTAGCCTCTTTTCTCAAACAGAAGCCTCTCTCACTGAAATATCCCCTCCCCTGCCTTTTAAAAGACAGCCATTGCATCTTAATAATAAAAAGGGACTATTAAAGGTCACCCTAACCTAAGCCTCACAGGTGCTTAATTACTCAAAGGAGTCTCCCAACAGTTGAGGAGGTGGGGCAGGCTTAGGGCTGGGAGCTTGACCTTCAATAATCAAATTAAATAAGCACTGAGAAAAAAGGTTCACTTATGGACATTTACCCAGGGCTTATTATTTGTATTTGCCACCCTTCTGGAACGAGGGCAAAGGGAATTAAAACTCTTGATTGGCTCTCCACCTAACTCAATAGCCACACAAGTTCAAAAATAATTGCATTTTACATGACTTTTCTATTTCCCTGAGATACCATTTTATGTACGATAATCATTGAACGTTTTCAATATTATTCGCATCTTTTTCATTTTAAGTATAAATGCTTAAACTCTCATAGACATCTGTTTGTTCTATACTACAAGTTCCAAAAATCAAAGACATACTAGGTATAAATAAACTGGGAGGCATGTATTTATTTCTAGATTTCCTAGGTCAACAATATCTATAGTAAGAGACAAAATATTTACTTCCAGCCTAATGATTATTGAAAATGCTTCATCATACAAAATAATTCAAAAGACAAAATGAGAGCCAGGGATATAGCTCAGTGATATAATCCATGCCCAGCACGTGGGAGGCCCTGGATTCAACCCCCAACATCACACACACAAAAAAAAAGACAAAATGAGTCTCCTGCTTAGTTCCAAACTAGACATTTCTGTTTTAGGATATGGAGGAGAGGAAGGACACTTCATGTAGCTGCTATTCATTTTCAAGATAATATAAAAATAGAAATGAATTTATCAAATATTTGCTTTGTGACATAGTAACATCTAGCTGTGTGGTATGTGAATCAAGAAAAACAGAGTCCTGATGCTCACTGATTTTAAGGACTGATAACGGAAAAGGAAAATAGTGCTATGAACTATTCACAAGATTGGAGGAAACTTCAAGTTCAATGCAATCTGATGTGAAAATTCCTTCTCCAATAGTCTCAGCATATCCCTTCATAAAGCTGCCTCATTTGATGTCTTCCTCCTCCAATTCATCCCCACACCTACTGCTATCTATCTTTGACATGCTGCTGAAACTGCTCTCACCAACCAATGACAACAGTATGATTTATTATCCAAATATAAGCACTAAAGGGTGCTAATAATAATGATACTGGAACAACAAGCATAAACTGGGACACTTCAAAGCAAATCCTGACAGATGGTCACCCTACTTGTGAATGAAATTTTGTTGCTATATGCAATGGACAAATTCTGTCCCCAATGAGGGTGACCTCTATCAGTATTTGACCTTGACTACCTTATCCTTCTCAGACTGTTCTCTCCCTTTCTTTTCTGTGAATCCATACACACCTGATTTTTCTCCTGGCTTTCTATCCTTCCTGCTCAGTCTTCTCTCTTCAGTGCCAGTGCTTTCCAGGATCCTTCCCCTGCTCCGTGATTTGACCATCTCTATGCAAATACCTTCAGCCCATAGCTCATTCCGGATCATTCAATTGCCTACTGAATGTCTCCACTTAGATGTCTCCCAGACACTACAAATCTAATATGTTCAAACCTGAGCTAATATGGTTCCTCATCCTGAATTTGCTTCTCCACCTCCGTCTCTTAATGACAT
The DNA here is from genome assembly GCF_001458135.2 of Marmota marmota marmota. Taxonomy (NCBI): domain Eukaryota; kingdom Metazoa; phylum Chordata; class Mammalia; order Rodentia; family Sciuridae; genus Marmota; species Marmota marmota. Next base: position 18,063,463 of record NW_026000093.1, read on the forward strand.
CATCTTCCATGCAGTTTCCCACGCTAGAAACCTGAGAGTCAACTATTATTCCACCCTCTCCTTCACCACCCACTACCAGGCAATCACTTCTCAAATCTGCCCAATTCTTTCCAGTCCCATGATCATTGTCTTTATTGAGACCACCTCACCACTCATCTGTTTATTCCTGCAATGGTTTCCCTATAGGGGCTTCTGCTGCCAGTCCATGCTCTGTATCCCCATTCATTCTCTATATTGCAATAGAAAAATGTTCATGTCATTGTTTGGTTAATATCCATCACTTGCTTCCAATTGTCCTAGGATAAAATATAAAAGCTGTCTTCTCTACCTGGAAAGACCACTGGCTTAACCCCCATTTGCAGTTCAGGACTCAACCTGGAAGACATTTTCTGGAAACCCTCTCTGACCTTCAGAGATCACAGTATCCCCACACCCCCAATCACACCAAGTGTTCTTGCCATTTTTATTTCTCTTTCCTCTTTATTCAGAACACCTTATGGGGAAGGGCTGGGTGTCATTTATCTGGGTATACTCAGCACAGTGTGCAACATAAAGGGGGTCAGCTCCTGAGCAGAACTATTTCACTGTGTTCTCTGCTGTATCTTCAGTGCCTAGAACAGGGCATGCTATAAAGTGGTACCCAATGATAATACATAGCATACATGAATAAAGAAAGCACTCAAAATGCTGTTTATATGAGTGAATAAGTGGGTTTCCCCCTCTATTTGGATACCTCTAAGGCTGATTTTCCTAAAAGGAGGCATTCTACCCTACTTTTAATGTCTTACTTCATCTATGAGGGAGGAATTTCACCTAGGCACCCTGGATTTCAGATCCTGGTCTCCCTGAAGCATGCTGGGAAATGTTCAAAATTCCAAGCTGTGAAGCACAGTACCAAGAGTACAAGGCACAGCAACAGATCATTCCCAACAGAAGATTTAAAGCAGCTTGAAGCAAGTTACTTACCTTACAGTTCAGGGAACTTGACAATGTTTCTGAGATAAATTACCGTGGGTTCAAGGGGAAAGTTGAGGTTGCATTTTTCATGGTCTGTTTTCACACATTGCTATGCCTCCAATCTATAATATCTGAAATAAATTTACTCCAATCTACGTCTTTATTCTGTGCTCAGCATAGAGTGGAGCTTCTGGGGAGAATACTCAAACCAGGGTCAATGGGTTTCATACTTAGAATGAAATAGATATTTTCCATTAAAGGCAAATTCTTTATATCAGGAGCATAGACTTCTACTTAACTTTAATTGATGATAGTTAAAGCAACAGAAAAGTTATACGAAGAATATTCATCAAGATATAGCATTTTCAATTGACTATAATCTTTTGTTCTCTCTCCTCTTTTCTGGATTAGCATTGTAGAAACATTGAACTTGATATCATATAAAAAATAGGAGTGGTTTTCTGTTCTAATGGTATTAATAATAATATAACTATATTATTTATCATAACTTTTTATTATCCCAAGAAAGATTTTTTTCTTTTTATGTACCACAGAATTTAATCCTCAGAACAACTGTATGAAATGAATGAGAACAGAGGCACAGAGGGGTTAAATGACTTGCCCAAGACGACACAGTCCTAAGAGGCAGAAACTGAATTCAAGCCCAAGCAATCTTTCTCTGAACTATGCTTTTAAATAGTTTGCTGTTCTGCCTCTTTGGTGTAGCAGAGAGGTTTTAATATTTGCTACCTAACACCTTCAGCAAGTCACCTTCCTCTAAGTACTTGCTCCCCTACCCTTAAATTTCTTACAGATTTACTATTATGGGAACTTACATATGCTAATGAATGAACAAATTTTCTTAGGTAGCTAGTATTATATCTTACACATGTTGAGTTACCTTCTCATCTTCTTTTTTTCAGTGGAAGATAACTGGAGCTATTTAAAATCTAGTTCTCTAGGCTTTCTCAGCTATCACTAATTTTTGCTCTTTCTTCATGTGTTTTGCTCCTGCAAAGTCCCTGACACTCTATTTGAAAAACTGATACTTTGCCATGCCTAGCAGAGTGCCAGGCATGACATCACCAGTAAAATGTGCTTCATAACCCAAAAGGGCACTTCAGGCAGATGCAGAAACCATCTCTTCCCATTGCTGGTGTGGTCTCAAATGCTTCTGTATTTAAAGACAAATAAGGAAATCAGGAGGCCCCTCTGGGGAGGCCAAGGTAGAGAATACCTTCAATTCTAATCCACATCTTTTCTAATGAACTAGAAATTTAGGTCCCTGTATTTTTGCATAAAGGGGAAAGACAAAAAGAGTCTCCATGTCATACTTAATATCATGGGATTCTACATTTATATTTCATCTCAGGTTTCCATTAGAAAAAAATGTATTGAATTCAGCCTTAAGGAAATGCACATTAAAAATATATGATATTCTTTACATATCAAGGAGTTTATGTATAAAAATCCTTTCAGTAAGTATAGAAATTCAGATGAAATCTGTTTCATTATTTTGTTACCTATTATTTTCATTTATTTGGTTATTATCTTCAGAAACACACATTGAGTATCAGGAAAAAAATCAGAATATAGGTAATAGTGCCTTTTCTAAAAATATATACATGTGTATGTATCATTTCAAAGCATTTTATATCAATTATCTCTTTCCTTTGTTATGATGATCCTCCAAAAGATAAAACAAAGAAAATTCCTTCAGATATGTTAAAGTCATGTGAAACAGCACAGGCCAAAGGGGCCTGTCAAGTGAAAAGATTCATTTTGCATTAACCATAATAATTTTGTTAATATCATAATTATGTTGTCTCTGAACAAATAAAAGATATTGAAGCATATAACAACTAAGAAACTAGCTTAAAGTCAGATAACAAGCTAGTATTAGATTTGAAAAACAAATATTTGTTGAGTACTTGTCACTGTCAAGGGCTTTGATGTTATAGAATATAATTTCCATAACAATCTTTAAAGCTAAGTTATTACTTACTAAATTAAAAGATAAAACTGAGATTTAGATAAAATATAGGTGGAAGAACAAAGATTTTCACCTAACCTACCTGACCTAAGATTCATCCATGGCTTTCCTGCTTATCCAAGGAGATACTTTTCCTTACATGGCTCTGGGTACCAGTGCCCCCTCACTGTTACTCACACAGCAGGTACACATCCACCCCTGCCAATCCTAAGAAAGATTATCTAAGGGATGTTGTAAACTTGCCCATACTTGGGAAGAAGAGAGAATAATGCTGTTATTATCAGGAAGATAAAATATATAAAGCCTAAATATTATTTGAAAGGTAAGACCTTATTAGCTAGTGAAGATTACTTCAAATTTGTATGACTTCTGGGTGTTCTTGGTAATAAAAAAAAATTTAAGTACACAAATCTAAATTAAGACAAACATAAAATGAGAAACAGTACCCATATTGTACTGTGGACTTCTATTACAAGAAAAGGGTGAAAAATGAATCTCAGTGATAAAACTCTGCCAGGAAAGTCTAATCAATGACCTCCATCATTAGCAAGTGTGAAACCTGTATTTCCAAGTTTTAAGTATATGTTGAATTAGGTTAACCCTTAGAGATATTTACCTTTCTCAAGCCTCTCTTCAGCTTTTTAAATGAAATGTGTAGTTTGACTTAGGAATGCCAAAAGGAATTTTTATACCAAATTAAATAAAAGTAGATGCTGCTGGTACATCTAGAACAAAATTGAAAATATCAAGGAACAATGATATATATATATATATATATATATATATATATATATATNATATTTTTTTTTTTTTTTTTAAGTACAACTGTATTTGAAATCTTTCCTGATTACAATATGTCCCCTTACTGCCAGCAGAGCCTACTCTTAAATCTCAGGGGTTGTTAACTATGCATTCTTTGGTGCTGACCAGAAAGAATCTTTCTGCAAATGTTGAATTTTCAGAGGGACTATTAAAGCTTGTAGGACTTCTGCATTAGTACAGGCAAAGAAACTTAAGCCTTGTGAGTAACAAAGTGGTCCCCAGTGCATTGACTTTCTATCAAATGTTAGCCAACTTGCAGGTCTGAACTATCTGTACTAGGGGCAGGGAGATCCGTCTGGAAGGATGAAGGGGAGACCTTTAATCATCTGAAAGTGTAGCGTGATCAGAATGGAGTCCTGGCTCCCGGTCAACACTCCATCACCTTTTGCTCAGTCCTAGCTTAGGGCTTACTCTTGCCACATAAATATTCATTGTGTAGACTCCCTTGGCTCCCTTTAAAATAGCAACCAAGAACACAGTCATCTGCTTCCATTTGTTCCTGTTCTTAAGAAAGGTTAAAAGTAAATTGAAAAGAGTTCCATCAGAGGAGAGACACTGAGAACTTCTTACCCAAAATAGATGCCAGATCAGAATTAAAATAGACCGGCATCAGATCGAGTGGACTTATTTGGCAGAAGATTGCATCCTGAGTTCTAGAACCACCTATGAGTATTTCATTCTTTTGGTTTGCTTCGAGTCAAACAATGTCAGGAGTTGAGGGAAAAGTCAACGTGTAGGGAAAGACTGAGATTCTTCTGCTGCCTTCCTGCGTTAGGTAGAAAAGTTTTTCATTGAAGTGCCATTCATTTTATACCCCAATATAGTTTTTAAAAAGACTATGTATAGGGGAAATTTATAGAGATATGGAAAATCAGACTGCGATGTTTTCCTATACTATTAAGTTATCCCCATAAGACATCATTGCCAGTTGATATCCAAGCTTTAAAAACAAATCATTTGTGTATCTTAGGAGTATCACTGGGAGAAGAAGAGGGGGACACTTGGCTCTTTTGTCATTGAAGGAAAAAGGTATTCCTCTAATAGCAGATCATCTTCTTCTTTTTAAAATATTTTTTCAAAAAAGAATCTGGAGAATATAAGAAAGGCAGCACTCCCAAAGGTGGCTGTTAAATGATCTTGCCATCCTTACCACTCAGTGTCTTCCAGCACGAATATGTAATTGGAACTGTCTTCTGGGTGTGGTCAGGCAGACAATGGCGGCAGCTGATATAAAATTAAGAAAAATGCCTGGTGAAAGTGAAATGAGGCAGGATGCTTATGGTAAGGTGGGAGAAAAGGGGGCTGTTGTATATCTTTCTACTCAATCAGACATATGATTTCTGAGCTCTTATTTCAGCAGATATTGGAGTGTTCTGTCTTGAGTGAGTCCCATTAATTACTAATCAGACCTAAAGGTGGGATTGTTGTGGGGTGTGGGGGGGGGGAAGAAAACTGTTCTTTGTCCTTGCTTCTCAAAGGGTAGTCCATGAATTATACTGAGTATAGTAAGCCAGGCACAGAAAGAAAAATACCATATGTTCCCACTCATATGTAGAAGCCTATAAAGTAGATCTCACCGAGAAGAGAATAGTGGTCACAAGAGGCTGACAAGGAAAGGAGACAGTGGGAATAGGGAGAGTTATAATTCAGATACCAAAATACAATTAAGTATGAGGAATAAGCTCTAGCACTCTTTACTACAGTAGGGCCACTGTTGTTTACAATAACTTATCATAATATCTCAAATAACTAGACAAGAGGAGTTTAAAGTTTCCCAACACAAAGAAATGCTAGTGAATCTGATCTGGTCCCTACACACTGTATGTATGTATTGAAATATTGACTATATTCAATAGATACCTGCAAATATTATGTGCCATTTAAGATTTTTTTAAAGTGGTCCATGGACCAGCAACAATAGTAGCACCTAGGAGTTTGTTTGGAATGCAGAATATCAAGACCCACTGAGACCTACTGAATGGGAAACCGAATCTCCAGGCAAGTTTCATGGCCATTACTATTTGAGAAGTGTTGGTCTACAGGATTAGTCATGACCCAAAGTGGTAGAAAAGGTAGATTATCTGCCCTTGAAGAAAAGCTTACACTGTGTACAGCAGTGCTACACCATCCAAAATAAGAGTAAAAGCTCTCTCATTGTGTTCACTCCCCATGGAAAAATAGCATTCACGATAGCTTATTATATCACCCTATTAATTACTCTCACACCTTTGCATTATCTATATATCAACCAAAAAAGGAAGGGAAGGAAGAAGAAAAGATAGAAAGAGAGGGAAAGGAGAAAAGAAAAATGAAAGATAGAAAAATCAAACATTTATTTATTTATTTATTTTACTTTAGCCATGCATCAAGAAGCCTTTTATTTATAAAACCTATGATTTGAACACCCCAACTTCTATTCCTAGGTGCACAACTTCCCTCTTACTTCCTCCAAAACTATAACATAAAGAACAATGAATAAGCTATGTACTTGACACACATAAAGGTATAGGACTTTACATAAGATATTTGAGCAATAATAGAAGCTAAATCGAGGTGATGTTATTTTAAGGAGCAGAGATGGAAAAGTTATAGGCAATGAAGGTTTGCTACAAGGGTCCAGGATACAGAGAAAATCATCTGAAACACATCTCAGAAAATTCTGGCTAGCTCAAAAATTAAGAAGAAAAGCTCACAGGAAATTAGTCTACCACTGGGACACTTTTCTCTGACATTCCCTGTCATGGAATGGATCCATAAAAAGAAAGAGGATTGGTAACCTGGCCAGAAGAGAGAGAATAAAGGGTTGTGGGAGGTGGCAGAACTAGAGGACAATGAACCTGTTACCTAAGAGAAGCCTTTTAGTGGGGCAGGGAGTGTCTGATCAGTTGATTTCTACATCCATGAAGAACTAAGGAAAAGAACATAAACTTCCTTTAAACTAAGAAAAGTTTGGATTGGAATTAAGCTTAATTTTCTTTAGACAGATATAAAACTTGGGGCTGACATTAAATGTTACAGATTTGTAGTAATTCACTCTGTGGACCTTCTCCCAAAACAACTATTTCAGTGGTATCTGTGTAAAAATGAACAATGATCAAAACAATCCATATTTGGGAGAAGGATGTGAAAGGGGGAAAAACAAGATCTCACTTGGCAATGTTGAAGGTATTTCTGGATTGACTGCATGTAGTCAAGTTCAATACTTTGTATACCCACTCTTCTGTGTTACTTCCTCTGTCCAAGTCACCATGTCACAAAAAAAAAAAAAAAGCCCAGAGAATCCATTTACTAAGGATGGCCGTGCTACAAGGAAGTGTATAAAGTCAGGAACAGACTTTCAGAGATAAGGAGGTTCCTCTCTTTGTAAAGACTGAAGAGGTGAGCAGACAGTTGTAAGAGTTCATAATTTCACCTTTTGGGAAATGAAGGACCCTCCAGCTTTGTACTCTGAATCTAAAATTTTACATCCTTGTATGAGCATGTCTGCCAAATTGTATGATGACACTCTGATGAAAATGCTTTCTGTTCACCTTTAAATTCATTTTTAAAATGAGAAAGCTCTGTTATTGAAAATATGAAAAATAGCCCATAATAGAAAAAATAAGAGAAAACCAAGATAGTGGCATTCTATAAAAATTAATAAGTTCAGCATATTTCAGTCAGGGACAGGCATTGCTTCTGAGACAGATGCATGTAAATCTCACCCAAGCAGCATTGTTTTGAAATGTCCCCAGCCTCAGGAAATTGTATTAAGCACAGGAAGGCAGAAACATTGGAGGCATTGGATTCTTGGCCTGAGTTTCTGGTGCAAAGCAGCTAGAATTGGTAATATGTATACTTTTTTAAAATCATGGGGGCTGAATCATTCTTTGCAGACAGATAAGGGAGTTTAAAGAATCTCCTTGCTCAGGGACTTGAGAGTTCTTGTTTACTGTGGATATTACCAATCTAAGGACAATATATAGATGACCAACTTTTCCTTTACTCTAAAATCCATTTCACTAAATATATTTCTTTAATTTAGGGGCAGATGAAATTAGGCTTAGGTTCATATAATCAGTAGCAGTAACTTTTGACATGATGCTACTATTCCCCATTCAGAAAGAGTATTAGATGTGAATTCTTCCCAAAACTTCTTCCAGAAAATACCTGCTTGTGACTCTTTATTTTTGGCAGTGTCTTTAGTGATGAGCAGCTGGTTTAGGTGAAACTTGCTTCACTGTTTCTTTTTTTAAAAGGCAGAATTAATGTACTAAAGCATTTTTAAATAAAGCTTTCCTGTGCTCTGGTTTGAACTCTTTTACATGTGACCTGACATGACTTCCATTTAAATAAATCTCATTTTAATTAAGATGCTGATTTTATGAAAAATAACTTGCTGGGGGTAAAAAAGCAACCCAACACTTTGTTGTACAGCAAAAATCAATTAGATGAGCATGCACCAAAACATTTATTTTTTTTAATGACAGTTTCAGGCACTTATTTTCTGTTATTTGTTGGCACCTATAAACCAGACAACCCTGGTTAAATCAAATAGGTACCATGACTTGTCTTTGGACTATCAAGTCCAAATTAATCAGATATTTGAAAAAGGTTCCAACTTCCCTTCAGCTGAGCTAGAAAATGATAGCACTCTAAAAGCAGAGCCTGGGAAGCCATACTTACATAAAATGCCTTTTCAATTTTTGCACTCTATTACCCTTTACTATTATAGGAAAATGGTGTTATCGCCTGATTACTGAGAAAGCACACAAAAATCTCGCCTTTCAAATCTGAGCCAGTCCTTGACTCCTGATGAACAAAGCCAGGCCATCTGTTCTGAATATCATTACTACTTTGGCCATTTGGGCAAAAGATCTATCCTTTCTGGTTCCAAGATAGGTCCAAGATTAGAAAATTCGAATGCAATAAAAAGGCAGAAAAAGACATTTGAACAAATAGAATTTTCCCATGAGAGCCCCATTTGTTAGGTTATCATTACCATCATTTTAATTTTCATTCTGACCACGAAGTTAATCTTTGGAGTTCCCATTTTTACAAAACGTTTCAGTTTAAAAAAAAAAAAAGAAAAAAAACTTAATCCCAGAGTTTCTACAGTAAATGCTTAGGAAGGAAAACGGACATGTGGGTGAATATGAGTCATCAGTCACCCCCACCCGCTTCCTGGTGATTCTCCATTGGAAAAACCAGAAACCTGGGTTGAGCTCCCATCTCCGTCTTTCTGGAAATCACACTACGCCTCAGGCCATGTTAATTTTCTGAACTAAACAGTCCCTAGTCTGTAGAAAGGCAGCTGGCTAACTGCTGGTGTCTGGCAAGTACCCCATCTGTCCCCGTGTGCCGGGGTCTCTCCTTCCTGTCTTCACTTTCCCTTTCTCTCAAGCAGACGTCTCTCTTTGTTTTCAGGGGTGTCATTCCCCTGAACTTTCCCTCCTCTGCCTGTAAACTTGAGCTCCTTTCCACTGCCCTGCGGACCTGGGGCTTTGTCTAAGTGGGAAGACACAGTTGTGTTGACTGTAGTTACCGCGCCGGTGATGGTGGAGATGATGACGGCGGCGATGGTGGAGATGGGGGTGCCGATGGTGTAAGGGGGCGCAGGCTGAGCGGGCGCCGGAGAAGGAGGAGGAGGATGGACCACGGAGGCGGTGGAGAGTGGGGTGCAGGAAGGGATGGAGCGCAGAGAGATTGCAGATGGGAGCTGTCCACGCACCAAAGTGCTGAAACGCCGCAGCCATGGCATCGCAAGACCCGGGGAAAGGCAGGGAGGCGCGCAAAATACAGAAGGGAGAAAAAAGGCAACAAATACCTTCACACAAGCCGCCCAGCCTTGCTTTGGGAATGTGTTTCTGCAGGTGTCCTCGCGCGGCTGAACGGGGTGGGTGAGATCCCCTATTCTGGCAGGTTCGAGCTCAGATTTCTCTAGAAAGCTGTGAATGAGAGCCTGGGCTCCACGGGGCTGTGATTTTTGGTAGGAGGCGTGTGCGCCCGAGACTCTGTCCTTCTATACTGAGCCTGGCTTTCCCCTGGGTCCTAAATGCCTCTGCATGGTGGTTCGTCAAGACAGTACCAGAAATTATTGTAATTTGTTAACAGCTGGGACCCAAAGTACCGGAACTGACACTCCTACACAACGTTAAAAACAGAATCTTTTAAACGGATTAAACAGATTTCTGTGTATATGTGTGTTTGTGTAAAAATTTGACAGATGAAAAAGTATCCACGAAGCTACGGGGAAAAGAATGCATCTTTTATTAACAAATAGTGTTAGGAAAATAAGTCACTTGAAAAGGCTTGAATTAAAGCCCATCTCACCAAAATAAATCACACACAGATTAAAGAGTTTATGGGGGGGGGGGGTTACAAATAACTAGAAGAATATAATATTTTATTGACTTGTGCTTAGGTTTTTCTAAGCACAAGAGGAATAGAAAAAAATATAAAAAATCCATAAATTTGAGTACATAAATACTTCTTAATCTTAAAATGTCAAAATATGTAAATATAAATTATTACTTGGAAAAAATTATAATATGTGTTTTATATAAAATACCTCATAAATCAAAAGAAAGACATTAACAACCTCATGGTAAAAAGGAAGAAGGTCAAATGATGTAGAATTCCAGAAGGAGAAGACACAATAAACACTTTTTAAAAATCAGCCTCATCACTAAAAAGATATATGTAGTTTAAAATAGAGAGGAAGAAAGAAAGAAAGAAAGAAAGAAAGAAAGAAAGAAAGAAAGAAAGAAATTGATTGATTAAAATAGCACTGAGGTATATTTTGACTGAAGTTTTAACTCCACATGTATCTCATATTGGTGTGATAATAATAAGAAAGTATAACCTTTCGATAAATCTGTTTCACAATATACACATCAAGTGTTGTAAAATATACATAATATTTAGACCCACCAATTCTACTTTTAGCACCTTTTGCTGGTGATCTATTCAGATATAAGATAATGATTTACATATATATGTAAATATATATGTATATATACACATATTTCATTTATCATTATACAATTGTCAAAAATAAAAGCATTAATTTTTGTAGATACTCTGTAATATATGCAGACATTAAAAACATAGCCTTGAAGACTAAAGACAAATGGAAACACTTGCAAAATAATAAGTGAAGAAAAATCAGCACCCCCCATTATTAATTTGATAAAGCCAGAATATAGTATGATAAGATTATAGGTGAATTTGGTTTTGCCAAGGTCACTCAATTCTGTTTCTTTTATTTGTCTAATGTTTTCATATTTGCTAAGAAAATCCTTGTGAAACACTTAAAAGCATTCTCTTAATAATGTTTCACAGAAATTTAAGTCATCAGTATTTTCTTAATCTTTATATATTAGTACATATGTATTTGTTTACTATCTCTGAAATAGAATGTTAGCTTCGTGTGGCAGCATGATGTCTCTTTGTTCATGACTAAGCACTTAGAAATGAGCCTGAAACATCACAAGAGTGATGAATCTGCTGAAGAATAATAAATAGAAAATAAATGAATGATGTAATCCAAACACACATGTAGATATATTGAAAATGTTTTGTCAATCTATGAATTTCATTTAGAAATGTTATCTGAAATGCATACCAAAATGATCTGAGGCTGATGCTGAGTTTGATCACATAAACTCAATTACATGCAACTTCAAAGATGCAGCTAATCATGGACAAAACTATCAAAGTGGTACCAAATGTGAATATTGTTAAAGGAAAACATTTTCTCCAATTAATTCCCATTTACTCTTAATTTCCTCTTGATCTGACACTACTAAAAGTTTTGTAGACTTTCCTTTCCTTTAAGATATTAGTATTAATAATTCTGTTTCTCTCCCTTGCTTCCTGAATCCCATCCCTACTAACAACAACAACAACAACAACAAAAAAGAAACACACAACCTAGGTATTTCAAAGGTCTATAATTTTAAAAATCTTTTCTTTGAAATTTAAAATGCATTTGGATACATTTGGTTGGCTTCTGTTCCTTTTCACTTATTCTTCACTATTGATTATGCCTTTTGAATAATATCAGTGATAACAAAGCCAAGTTTTATCTGTATTTCCCATGCTTTGAAGCAGCAATTATATTTATGATACGCATTTTAATCATATTCATATAATCATACGTATGAAGATCATATAAATGTAGATATTCTACTTTTCAAGAAATTTTTATAAAAGAAAATAATCACCGCTTAAGCGAAGCTGATATATAATACCAGATTGCTGCTATCTGATCTTGTAATGGGAACTATGGAGATGGCAGAGGACCACAGAGGTGATGGGCTGCCAAAATAGAGTCCTATATTTTGCAAATTTTAAAAGCAAGTTTAAAATTCACTTTCACTGATAGGAGTTCAAAAATATTATTTTTTTATTATTATTAGTTGTTCAAAACATTACAAAGTTCTTGACATATCATATTTCATACATTTGATTCAAGCGGATTATGAACTCCCATTTTTACCATAAAATATTATTTTTTAATTAATAAAAAATTGTAATTACTTAGAAGCATTCAGGATGTCAACAAAACAGCTGCAACTTTGGTTTTTGGATTTTTGTTTTGTTTTGCAATTACAGAGTGGTATTCAATTAACAGAACAACAATTAATTTGTAGAAGCTGCATCAGAGAAAACTGAAGATGAAAAACTACTGCCTGCATCTATAACTAATTTGTGCTGTGCACCATCAAGAACCTGCTTTAAGTTTCCATGCCAATTTACAACCCCATAGTGTATCAGGCAAGGTTAGTGGCTATTGAAAATAACACCAGCACAGCTATCTAAAGACACATTTGGTAGTGAGTTAACTATACAAAAAAAAATAAGAAATAAAAAAAATAAGGACACTGTACAGTTTAAATACAAATCTTACACAGCCTTACATTTTAATTGTTTTCTTTAAAAGGAGTGAGTTGTGTACAGGGGGGTTAAATGCTTTATAGAAAAGAAAAAAAAACTGTGCTAAAGCCAACTTATTCATCATCATTATCTTCTTCATCTTCCTCTTTCTCATCTCCCTCCTCTTCCGTCTTTTGCTTGCTTTTTTTCAGCCTTGACAACTCCCTTTTTGGCTGCATCAGGTTTTCCTTTAGCTCGGTAGGCAGCAATATCCTTTTCATATTATTCCTTCAGCTTAGCAGCTTTCTTTTCATAAGGCTGCTTATCACCTGCAGCAGTGTGATTCCACCTCTCTCCCAATTTATGTGCAACATCACCAACAGGCCAGGAGGCTCTCCCTTGATTTGGGGGCGATATTCAGAACAGAACTAGAAGGCCAATGGAAGCCCTTTGAGTGCATTGGGATCCTTGAACTTCTTTTTTGTTCTTTCCCTTTAGGAGTGATATAGTTTTCATTTCTTTTTTTATAACAGGCCTTGTCCACCTTTGCCATGCTTGGTCTGTCTCCTGCCATCACAGCCATTGCAGTACATTGAGTTCCACAGAGACAGTGCTGGAGCTGGTCCGACACTGGGCGACTTGGTGCCTCGCTGAGGAAAAACAAGAATCTGAGAGGCAAAAGGTTATCATATGCATTCTTTCTGCAAACTCGCCAGAAGGAGTACAAGAAGAAGCACCCAGATGTTTCAGTCAACTTCTCAGAGTTTTCTAAGAAGTGCTCAGAAAGATGGAAGACCATGCCTGCTAAAGAGGAAGGAAAATTTGAAGACATGGCCAAAAAATATTACTTTAAAGAAAAGTCACTTTCACTGATGATTAGGACAAATGTGCTTGATATATTAAAAGGTTACCTTTTCCCCAAAGTGCCAATGAAAAATGTACACTTCCCCTTTACATTCATTACTTTTATCACTAGAGTTTATGATAACACTATTTCATAGAAATCCCTATATGAAAAATGAGTGGATAAAGAATATGTGGTATGGGCTGGGGTTTGTGGCTCAGCGCTTGCCTAGCACCTGTGAGGCATCTGTGAGGCACTGTAGAGCACTTGCCTAGCACCTGTGAGGCACTGGGTTTGATCCTCAGCACCACATAAAAATAAATAAATAAAATAAAGATATTGTGTCCAATTACAACTAAAAAATAAATAAATATTTAAAAAAGAAAATGTGGTATATTTACCTAACAGAGGGGTATTCAGTCATAAAGAAGAATGAAATTATGTCATTCACAGGAAAATTGATGTAATAAGAGATCATCATGTTTAGTGAGATAAGCCAGACCCAGAAAGATAAATATCACATTTTCTCTCATATGTGGAATCTAGAATGAAAAAAAAAAAAAGTAGGAGAACTCTTACAGAAGGTAAGGAAAGTGGGGGGGGGTGCGTAAGAGAAGGTAATAGGGGAGGTACATTTGATCCAAGTACAAAATATAAATGTACAAAAATGTGACAAAGAGACCCATTATTTTGTACTCTTAATATGTGAAAATAACTATAATAAGAATAAGAGAAGAAAATATATGGAATCCTATGTAAGATGAACATTCTGTTTGTTATTAAATGTTTTACAGTACCTTTAAAAGCACCATATAGTATTACATCATATACATAAACCTCAATTTGTAACTCATTCTTTTATTTTCTTTCCCATTTTTTCCAAAATAAAAGTAATGCTATAATAAATGGATATTACTTTGTGTATCTAAATATTTTTGCAAATCTCTAATTAATTCCTTACAATAGATTTCTAATTGTGCAAAAAAAAAAATCCTATGTGAAAATGACTGCACCTTGCTGAACACATGTATTCTCTGTGTTGTTTGTATTTTGTTTGTTTCCTGGGAACCAGGATATCTTTTGCTCAAAGGTTTTGCTTGATAACTATAAAACAGAGTCTTCTCCAGTAGTTGCTTTCTTTCATTCACCCTAATTGACATTGTGCTCATATATTGCACACTCTGCTCAACCTCTTTTCAGCACTTCACACTGCAGCTGCCTATGCATTTGTTGCCAGGATTTCTCTATGTACCCCTTAATGCATAAACAGCTGATGACAAGGGTGAAAGCCAGACCTGCTCACAGGCACCTTTCATGCTGTCTGACCTTGTACCTAGCACACCCCTGTCAGTTATTCATTTCCCTACTGCCTTCAAGGACTCTGTTATTGTGGAGTATGATGTGATCTAAGTTCAGATGCTGGGACAGTTATTTCTGTGGGTTGGCGAGTGATAGATAAGGGGCCGGTCCTTTACCTCCACTGAAGTTTTGAGGGCATCTACACAAAATGGGTTAACACCCAGAGAAATCATAATATTAATGAAGGAAATATTAAGATGATATTATAACAGCACAATGATACATTTCTTGATTCCTGCCTGGATTGGATATTTAAGGACTAGGAAAATCTGTGAGGAAGAAGGCCAGATTGCAAAGTAAGAATTTTCTACTTGGCTAGGTTGTATTTTGTTTTCCTTTTGGTTTGTAATGTATATCTTAGTATATTATCACAAGACACTGTTACTAATATTTCTATTATCTAATGTGCAGGCCAAGTTTTAAATTTTAGAGTTTGCATTAGGATGGGATATGTATTGCTGGAAAAAAAAACTAACTTTGTTTTCCTAATGGTTTCACATATATTGGCTTCCTTCTTGATCACACTGAAGGTGTAGGTTGGGGACCAAGAGACCTAGTGAGGAATTATCACAGCAAGGAATAACCAGACATGGAGGATTTATGGCTGCTCTTATGCTTCAGCTGGGAAGAAACAGGCATCATTCCTACTCCATGTCCACAGTAGGTCACATGACTCTGTCTTAAGTGAAGGGGATGGGAAATGTGGACACGCATTAGATATCTGGTGATCAGTCGATGCTTCTGCAGCAGTCTGTTCTTATGGCTACCAAAATTATCTTATTTTCCATCCTACCATATAAAGAACACACTCAAGCTATCTCCAAATATTTCTTTAGTTGCCACATCCATTCTCAGTTTCCAGAACTCAAGATTTTATTCAGTAGTCTTATCTCCATCATATCTAGACGTGGATCCTCTTGTTCTGAGATGAATAAACTAAAAATACCAATTATCTGTAACTCCTTCTCCCAATACAACCAATGTACAGTAGTAATCAGAGGATAAGTTACCTGCATGTGTACAAAAATGTCACAAAGAGACCCATTATTTTGTACTATTAATGTGTGATAATAAATATAATAAAAAATAAGAGAAAAAAATATATGGAATCCTATGTAAGATGAATATTCCATTTGTTATTAAATGTTTTACAGTACCATTTAAAATCACCATATAGTATTACATCATTTACATATACCCCAATTTATAACTCATTCTTTTATTTTCTTTCCCATTTTTTCCCAAATAAAACTAATGCTATAATAAATGGAATACACATTGAAATTCAGAAGGGGAAATATGAAATATATCCAGCTGTCACTGAGGCTCCTGGGCAGGTTCCACTAGGTGGGTTCCACAAAGCCTTTCTAAGCTCAGCATTAGGAGATTTCTTTGACTAGGGCCTTACTTTGCCTACCAGGAGGAGCTTCCCTTCCTATTCTTTTCTTCTCCACAGTCTTGGAGGTTCTTGGGTTTTTGTGGGTTTGTTGTCGTTGTTTTCCATTGTACTCCTTGGCTGTATACAGAATAGGAACTACAGAATATGCCCAAAGTTGAATTGCAGTTTTCAATTGCAGTTTTTCTTGTATCACAGCAAGCATCCAGTTCTTTGTATGTCATGTATACTCAAGAAACCAAACAAGTCACATGGTTAAACATTTATATATTTCTACATTCATTTCCTCCATTGACTTGTGGGCATCAAGAAACAAGAGATAGGAAAGTGGTATACAAACTGAATTCCAGAATTACTAGTCTTTCTCTGTCTTGACCACCACCAGACATCTGCTCACTGACATTTCCAGGTTTCTTGAAGATATTTGGCAAGTCAAAGTCACAGGTTGCTCAATAGTAAGTGTGATACTTTAGAAGGTCAGATGTTTCTATCATCTGAGACATCAATGATGGTGATATAACGCACAATCCTATTGGTTCAAAGTTATAGCAGTCAGACTGACATCAAGAACTTGAACGTTCCTGGATTTCCATATTCTAATCTGTTCCAGGCAAGGGGGCCATGTGCTTATTAAAGTAACCTAGTTTCCTTTGGAGTGACATTAAAAAGTTTAAGATCAAATTAAGTTCACATCTAGCCAATTTCTATGTAAGGCATCTGCAATCGTGTGACTGCAAACAGGATGAGGTATCCTTTACTATATTTGAAATGCACATACCTCAAAGTCCTTCAGGGATGCACTTGTTCTCAGCCCACTCTTTCCATAGGAGATAGGGCTTCAAGAGTTATTTTAATTCTCTATGTCTCTACAGGTTTTCTTTTACTCGAGGCTCATAGTCTCCTTGGAAGTACAGATTTCTGAAGACCTTAGAGGCTCATTTTGAGTCTGATTTAATCAGTTCCATGTACCAATAACTGCACCCTAGGTCCCTGGAGTCAGAGATTCCAATAACTGCACCCTAGGTCCCTGGAGACAGAGATGGCAAATCTACTATATTTATTTGCCTTTTCATTCCATACCTTCCTAAATTTACATGAGCCTCTATGGAATAGTAAGTGGTAAGACTAGATTCTTTGATTGACATTTGCCTTGAGACATTCTAAACCACTGAGACATATTTAGTTGGCATGAAGGTCACACCTTTAATCTAATTATTGCCAAAAAAGTAGTTTAAATGGACTTTCCTTCAAATGCTTGCTTAATTTAGATCTTTCTTTGAGAACAAAAATTAATTGGCTTTTCCAACATGGCAGTCTTGGACTTCTGGAAGTCTCTATTCTCTTAGTTTCATTTACAAAACTAGCCAATTCCTTGCTTCATTATCTTGCAGAATGCAGCAAATAATATCTAAGACATACTACTAACACTTTTTTTTCCACTTTCTTCCCCCTAGAAATGTAAATTCTTTAAGTACATAATCTTACTTACTCCTAAATTATTACATGTGACAATTTTATCAAATGTTGTACCACTGCATCACAGGATCATTAGCTTTCCTGCCTTTGATATCAGTTTCTTCATGTGTGTTGCCAACCACTAAGTCAACACTACACAATTCATTTTTTAATAAGGTACCTCCTGGAAATGATAGGCATGTTTTAATAATAAATGACCACAAAGAGATCAAAGGCTTGATACAATAAGGTTTTATTCCTCATGCTGGAGGCTCAAGACTAGTTTTCAGGAAGATGGTGTACAGGAAAGATAGGTCTCAACTACCAAGTCAGGTTCAGAAAAGTTTCATCATTTTGAAAGCCATCATGGTCAGGGAAATAGACACATGAGAAATCACACCTATTCCTAGAAGTGACATACAGCATTTCTACTTACAGCCCACTGATAAGGACAAATCATTTGATCCTACTTAACTGCATGGAGCTGGGGAAAGTGAGAGTATTAGATGTGCAGTAGAAACAAGGGAAGTACAAATGTGAGTTCATTTCCAGGAGACTGAAAGGTGGAGACACTAAAAGCAAAAATCTAATAATGCATCATTATACACTCGTACTCAACCCAGAGGATTGCTGTGCAGCATCAAAAACCAGAAGGTTGGAAACTCTTGACAGAAGAGTAAAGTAATTCAACATGTACTGAATGTGTGCAATGTATCAAACAAGGAAGCATAATAACTATTTTCAAAATTATTATTTCTCTAACTTAAAAACAGAAGAACTCAGTAATCTATATGATTGAAAAAAGAAAAATTGAAATAAAATTGGAGATAGAGGGCCTTGGTTCAGATCTTTCTTGCTGTGGGATCTCAGACGAATTACTTGAGTAAACACATGATTTCTGTCCAGTCAATACTCCTATGGAGAAATCTCTATTCCCTTATCCAGTATTCCTGTCCAGACCATGCATATCATGAGAGGTACTTAACACTGGTCAATCATTGCTGTGATCAGTGAATAAGATTACTTTTGGGGGTAAAACAGTAGGAAGTAATAAAGCCAAGGAGAATTTAGAGACCTATGAAGAGAGAGTACTATAGTTATACCTCCTGTCCCAAGATTGTGGATTCTACAGTTATTGTTTAATTACCTAAACCACATGAAACAGCCAATCAAGCTAATTTGAATCAGGCTTCTACCACTGATAATAAAATAATGGTGCTTCATTCTGCTGACTGCTCCAGAATAGTTTGGGGAGATCTTACTTCTCAGTCTGTAATTTTCCCTTGGGTCCTACTTCTATGTGGAAAGTCTTTCCCCCAGAATATAAGTGAACACTTAACCTTGGGAAAAGGAAATGAGGAGCAATGAGTTGTGATGGGCATTTCCCATTCTAGGATTTGCCTATGAGAATATTTACCATTTAGTGAGATTTGTTCAGGGGATCCGAACATTTTCAACACCAGTCTACTATTTGTTAGGTCAAAAAGAAGCAATTGAGTATTAGAATCAATACACCTTGATTCCCACCAAACCTCTCCAAAATGTAAGCAAATTTTTGAGAGAAGTGATTGCATTATATCATGTTAAATATGCATTAGTCTCTTCTGGATTGCAAGAAACAAATCCATACTTCATTTACTTCATTGAATGAGAGGTTTTTATAAGAATATAGAGCTTTTAATAATAATATAGTTAAAATTTATTAATCTTTTACTATAATAAGCAACTTACAAGCAGCATGTCATTGAATTTTCATAGCAAATCCACAAGTTACTTTCATTGCCACCATTTATACTAAGTCATAGTATAAAGAATGTGCCTGTACAACAAGGACATCAACAGACACTTCTCAGAAGAAGATATCTAATCAATCAAAAAATATATTTTAAAAAATGTTCATCATCTCTAGAAATTAGAGAAATGTAAATCAAAACTACTCTAAGATATCATCTCACTCCAGTCAGAATGGCAGCTATTATGAAGACAAACAACAATAAGTGTTGACAAGGATGTGGGGAAAAAGGCACACTCATACATTGCTGGTGGGACTGCAAATTGGTGCAGTCAATATGGAAAGCAGTATGGAGATTCCTTGGAAAACTTGGAATGGAACCACCATTTGACCTAGCTATCCCTCTCCTTGGTCTATACCCAAAGGACTTAAAAATAGCATACTACAGGGACACAGCCACATCAATGTTTATAGCAGCACCAACATAAATGCCCTTCAGTAGGTGAATGGATTAAATATATATATGGCATATATATACAATGGAATATTACTCAGCAATAAAGGAGAATAAAATCATGGCATTTGCAGGTAAATGGATGGTGTTGGAGAAGATAATGCTAAGTGAAGTTATCCAATCCCTCCCCCCAAAATGCCAAATGTTTTCTCTGATATAAGTGACTGACTCACAGTGGGGTAGGGAGAGGGAGCATGGGAGGAATAGATGAACTCTAGATAGGGCAGAGGGGTGGGAGGGGAAGGGAGGGAGCAGGGGGTTAGCAATGATGGTGGAATGTGATAGACATCATTATCCAAAGTACATGTATGAATACATGAATTAGTGTCAACATACTTTATATACAGAGATATGAAAAAATCGTGTTCTATATGTGTAATAAGAATTGTGATGCATTCTGCTGTCATGTATTTAAAAAATAAAAACAATTTTAAAAAACCTGTTACTAACACTTAAAAAAAAGAATGTACCTATATTATTTAGGCAGATGGGATCATTATTCTTGTTTGTCTGTTTCCAAAGTCAATGCTCAAAACCACTATTCTACTATACTATATGAGTTGAGGAAGTATTGGGCAGTCAGGACTCTCAGAGAACTGAAAAGTGTGGTATCTCAGCGTCAGCTCCTGTGATCTCATGATAAGGTCCTATCTGGCTTCTCCCACCACTCCAAATACAGTCACATCAGGAGTTAGAGCTTCAAAATGGATTTCTAGGAGACACAATTCAATCTATAAATGTCTTTTCCTACCCTTTAGATTTTGAACAGCAAGCCCTGCATTCATCCTCTTCATTCTTATTCAGTTCACCAATTAATGACCCTCAATATATCTCATTTCAGGAATAATGGAAGAATCTTTAGAGCTTTCTGGAAATTTTTGTAAATAAGCTATTGATTCTTCTCAAGAAGATGAAACTATGTAGGAAAAAATATCTGCATTTCTTGGTATCAATTTGAGAGCCTTTGTCATTATAACACTAAAAAGCACATGCATTTCTCAAAAGAGCTTTAATAGCACTTAGAGGGAAAGTTGTCCATACATGCACATATTAATAAATAAGTAACCACTCATCAGGGCCAAAGAGTTTTAAAGTATATGACAGAATATTTCAAGATTTTATTTATTTATTTGTTTTCATTTTGAGGTGTTATATTTCCAAATAAGGGACTTTATTATTACTAATGAAAATAGGGCCCAGGGAAATAGATATCTAATTTCTTTAAAAAAATTTTTCTTTGTTGACATACATATGTTATTGCAGATAGCTGATAATCTTGCCATTTTCATTTATTTTCCTTTTCAATTTCAAAATAAATCAATATTTTAATATAAAATTCATGATAAAATAACTCCTCGATACTAAATTTCAATAATATTATTTTAAAAGTTAAATTCAGTGAAATTGGACATGATTTTGAATTTCAAAAGAAAAAGTCTAACATAGAAGATAAGCTACAGAAAATGTGTATTTAATTACATTTGTTATTTACTATTCATTTAATTTAAATATGAATATCATTTTGCCCCATGTTTTGAATAATACGAGTAATAATTTGTAAAGAAAAAAGTAAGCTGACTTTTTATCGTATTTAAAATAAAATGTTTAAAATTCACACTATTATCTTTTTTTTATATTGGTGCCTTACAATTATACTTAATGGTGGGATTCATTATGCCATCTTTGTGCTCACACATAACATAATTTTTTTTATTTTTTTTATTGGTTGTTCAAAACATTACAAAGCTCTTCACATATCATATTTCATACATTAGATTCAAGTGGGTTATGAACTCCCATTTTTACCCCAAATACAAGTTGCAGAATCACATCGGTTACATATCCACATTTTTACATAATGCCATATTAGTAACTGTTGTATTCTGCTACCTTTCCTATCCTCTACTATCCCCCCTCCCCTCCCCTCCCATCTTCTCTCTCTACCCCATCTACTGTAATTCATTTCTCTCCTTGTTTTTTTCCCATTCCCCTTACAACCTCTTATATGTAATTTTGTGTAACAATGAGGGTCTCCTTCCATTTCCATGCAGTTTCCCTTTTCTCTCCCTTTCCCTCCCACCTCATGTCTCTGTTTAATGTTAATCTTTTCCTCCTGCTCTTCCTCCCTGCTCTGTTCTTAGTTGCTCTCATTATATCAAAGAAGACGCAATCATGAAATTTATATGGAAAAATAAAAGACCCAGAATAGCAAAAGCAACTCTAAGCAGGAAGTGTGAATCAGGCGGCATAGCGATACCAGATTTCAAACTATACTACAGAGCAATAGTAACAAAAACAGCATGGTACTGGTACCAAAACAGGCGGGTGGACCAATGGTACAGAATAGAGGACACAGAGACCAATCCACAAAACTACAACTATCTTATATTTGATAAAGGGGCTAAAAGCATGCAATGGAGGAAGGATAGCATCTTCAACAAATGGTGCTGGGAAAACTGGAAATCCATATGCAACAAAATGAAACTGAATCCCTTTCTCTCGCCATGCACAAAAGTTAATTCAAAATGGATCAAGGAGCTTGATATCAAATCAGAGACACGCCGTCTGATAGAAGAAAAAGTTGGCTACGATCTACATACTGTGGGGTCGGGCTCCAAATTCCTCAATAGGACACCCATAGCACAAAAGTTAATAACTAGAATCAACAAATGGGACTTACTCAAACTAAAAAGTTTTTTCTCAGCAAAAGAAACAATAAGAGAGGTAAATAGGGAGCCTACACCCTGGGAACAAATCTTTACTCCTCACACTTCAGATAGAGCCCTAATATCCAGAGTATACAAAGAACTCAAAAAATTAGACAATAAGAGAACAAACAACCCAATCAACAAATGGGCCAAGGACCTGAACAGACACTTCTCAGAGGAGGACATACAGTCAATCAACAAGTACATGAAAAAATGCTCACCATCTCTAGCTGTCAGAGAAATGCAAATCAAAACCACCCTAAGATACCATCTCACTCCAGTAAGATTGGCAGCCATTATGAAGTCAAACAACAACAAGTGCTGGCGAGGATGTGGGGAAAAGGGTACACTTGTACATTGCTGGTGGGACTGCAAATTGGTGTGGCCAATTTGGAAAGCAGTATGGAGATTCCTGGGAAAGCTGGGAATGGAGCCACCATTTGACCCAGCTATTGCCCTTCTGGGACTATTCCCTGAAGACCTTAAAAGAGCGTACTACAGGGATACTGCCACATCGATGTTCATAGCAGCACAATTCATAATAGCTAGACTGTGGAACCAACCCAGATGCCCTTCAATAGATGAATGGATAAAAAAAATGTGGCATTTATACACGATGGAGTATTACTCTGCCGCAGTCTGGCTGGGCACACAATCACGAGCCACCACACAGCTTGTAGATTCAAACAGCAACTCTTTATTCCTGAACTCACACCAGCCGTCTACAATCACGTTCTGGGGAAATCCACATTCTCTGCCCAAATCCACTCCCACTGGACTTCTGTCTACTGTCTGAATCCCGTGAGAACTCAAGGGGAACTCAGGCAGCAGGATACGCCCTATTCCCAGCAGGAATAATCTTAAACCTTAAACCTGGAACCTAAACCGGGAATGCCCTAAACCCGATTATCTTAAACCCGGGAACACCCTAATCCGCCTTGGTCCTTGAGCAAGGTCACCTACATGCAATGTCACTGCAAAATGTCAGCAACATGGGGTACGCTGGCAAGGAAATTGTCATACCTACTTGGCTAATGGCTCCCAGCATTACTCTGCACTAAAAAAAATGACAAAATCATGGAATTTGCAGGGAAATGGATGGCATTAGAGCAGATTATGCTAAGTGAAGCTAGCCAATCCCTGAAAAACAAATGCCAAACACACTATTATCTTTTGTTCATGTAATTATACCTACATGAGAGATATAGCCATGCTAGATGAGGCCTCATTTCTTCTAATAAAAAAGTGAATCAAATTTATCAGTATTATTGATGAAATTCACATTAATTTTACCAAAAATATTAAGACCCTAAAACTGGACAAAATACCTACTAAGTTCTAATATCAAGTTTAACATGCAATATATATTCTATACATCCTCATAAATAACCAATCAAACCTCCAACTTTCATGGATATCTTATTGGGCCAATATTTCAACTTTATGTTCTTGTGATATAGGTAAAGTCTATATCCAGCTTCCTAAAGCTTGCAGTGGAGATCTTAGCAGGAGTTTAGAGGAGAGCTATGGTTTAGAAAATTGGGGCTACAAATTGATTTAAATTGATTTTAAATTGATCTCCTTTTTTCTGCAAAATTTGAATAAAATTATTCAACTGTTGTACAATTATTTCTGCAGATTTTCTCAGAAACTGGAAGCATATGGTTTCTAAACTTGTAACCTACAAGTCTTTACTGTGGGAGATCGTTAGAAAAAGAGAGACCTGGTCCTTGGGAATTAGAAAGAAAGGTATAGTGAAAGGTAGAAAGAGAAGTGGGGTTTGTATGAAATTGGGAAGGGTGAGGTAACTAAGGCACCTCTGAACTAAGAATGGCCTTTGATTCCTATCAAATGGGAAGCTGGAGTTGGAGCTCAAAACAGAAGCCAGCTCTGAGAAGTAGCATTCCATGGAAATCTTGGAGGAGTGCTGTGTTGTAAGGAGGGAAACAGACCCTGAAACACACTTTTTCATTCATACCTCAGAGGCTGGTAAGTCCAAAAGGGAGGCTCCTACTTAACTGGCAGGATCTGGGAAAAGTGAGAGTATTTAATGTGCAATAAACAAGGGAAGTCTGGTCCCTACACCTGGAAGCAAGAGCTGAAGTTTGCCCACTACTGCCAATACTTCTTTCAGCCATATGTGGTTTCTTGGAACCTTGGCCTACATCCGGGGCTTCAGGTTCTCTCTGTGAGGATGCCTGACCCATGAATGTGGCCTCTGTCCCAAGCATGGGGTGCTCATAAGGCCCAAGAGTGTGGAATTAAGAAAGAGAAAACTCTCTTCAAGTTCTAAGGCATAATCATCCCTAGTAATTCCAAGATAATTAACTCTTCTAAGGAAGACTCACCAAGTCAGGTGAGCGACCCATCCTAAACTGGGAGAGGGGCTGGAAAAAGGAGGTTACCATCAATAATTTCAAGTCTCTTTTTTCACTGAAGAAGAAAAAGAAAACAAACTTATAATATATAATGTCTATGACACACACATTTAATCTTTGATGACATTCAGCACCACACATAACCAACTTAGTTTGTGTTACCAACACTAGCAAAAAACAACAACCCTAAGTAATAAAATCAGAAAAATATCAAACACCTACTTTTAAAATAGGAAAATAAACTCACAGAGAGGAAACAAACTTAGCAAGATCCTTTTGAAATTCTAGAGGAGGATGAAGCTAAACATTTCCTAGCAATACAAGACTGGTAAACAGAAACTAATGCTTCAGTACATGGTATTGCTATTTAAAGAAGGTCAGAGTGTTTCCTTTGCTTACTGTGTTATCTCTATTGCTTTATTTAGTGGGTGTGAGAAACTTCATGAGAGAAGAGGCCTTCTGTTTTTGATTACCACTACGGCTATTGTAGGAGACCAGCATATGCCTCCCTAGAATATGAAGGTTGTTGAGCTGAAGACAAATAAGAAGCAGATGCAGGAAAGCTCTCTGCCCTCCTTATATTTGCCTAAAAGTAGGACATGAATTTACAAAAGCAAAAGGTATCCTGCCCCTTCCTTTCCATCAAAAAAAAAAAAAAAAGATTAACCACTAAAGATAGCTTTAGGCCCCCATCAACCTGGTAATGGTACCAGAGGAACCTATGTTAACAAACTTTCCTAACCAGCCTTTCTTTTTTTTTTTTTTTTTGCCAGTTATTTGCGTCCTCCCAACCAAGTTGTTGCTCACAGAAACTCAATGTCCTTTTCCTTTATTTTGTCACTCATCTAAAAATTTACTGTCCTTTGTTGAAGATTTTGTATAAATTGGAATTCAAAGCCACCTGTTTGAGAACTACTCATTCTGTTTCCCATGCACATACGAAATATATACATTAATAAACTTGCCTTTATTTTTCTCTTGTTAATTTGTCCTTTGGAAAAGGAATCCATTCCAACTGAGAACCTATAAGAGTCAAGATCAGTAAATATTTGTTGAATGAATTAGTTTACTGGAGATCTCAGTAATTCTCTGTAATTTCTTAAGACTTTTATTTCCCCCACATACAGTTATAAAGAACAAATGAGGTAATATATGTAAAGCACCTAGCAGGACTGGCTCTAACATTTATGGTAGCTGTAAGTAGTAATATAGTTAAAGGGGGAGCTCACATACACACACACACACACACACACACACACACCCATAGGCCACCCCTTCTAGGCTCACCTTTGTCTCCATTCTGCATCAGGCTGGGCTCCATAAACCTGTGTGATCATTATGTGCAACAAAGTTTAAATCATCTCACCCCCAACTATCAGGACAGGCATCCTCAGGAAGAAGGACCTTGGAAGAGGTCCATAGAAGTCTTAAATACAAGTATGGGAACCATTTGGGTGGGAGAATCTGGGTGGACATATATGTGGATACCATGAGCTCTTTGTCTTAGGGAAATGGTATGCACAGGGCCAAACAAAACCCTCCCTTACCCAGCTATCCAATTCTCAGGGAAATAGTATTCACAGGACCAAACGAAACCTTCCCCTATCCAGCTATCCAATTCTAAGGCAATGCTAGGAAATACATGTCTGGCACATAGTAAGAGCTATGTCAGAAGAAAGAAAAAGAGAGGGTCTGTGGGGGTGGGGAGAGAATGGCTCCTGTGCCAGCAAGATCTGATTCCAATCAGATTGAATAGTGAACACAAATAAAGTAAAAATATATGGTGAATAAAAAGAACTCTAGTCTATTGTATGTGATAGTAGCCAAGCCCACCCAAGCACAATGACATGGTGAGAGGTTAAAGAACAAGGCAGAAGAAAGAGCTACTCACCCCATCTCCTATCCCTGTCTACTTAGGGACAACTTCCCATCCCTGCAGGTACTATCCTGTACATCCACTAAATTGTCTTCCCTGATTCCTCCAGTTCAACCATTGACTTTTTTTTATTGCAATATATTAACTAATATTTGGATATTTTTAAAAGCAGGATTCTTTACATATATCTACTACCTTGTGTGGTTTAATTCATTTATTTCTTTCTTTCAATAATATAACAAGTACTGTGTTAGGTGTTAGGAATAAAAAACTGATTAAGACATAATCCTTAGTCCTCAAGGTCACAGAGTCAAATGAAGGAGCTGAATCAGATAATTACTGGATATAAGTAAAAAAAAAAAATGCCATGGAACACAGTGGAGGTTTAAAAACCAAGAGTCTGGTTTAATGGAGATGTAAAAACAAACAAAAGCATATTTTCAGAAATTCAGCTTTACTGGTACATACATGCAAGCGTTTCTTAAACAATTTTTCGAATCATACATGCCTCTGACTGGCACTTTTGAGGATTACCTCTGCTTCAGTCTGCTTTTTTTGCCGTTGTGATCAAAAGACCTGACAAGAACAATTTTAAAGAAGAAAAGTTTATTTTGGGGGGGGTCAAGGTTCAGAGGTCTCAGTCCACAGCCAGCTACATTCCTCAGGGCTCGAGATAAGGCAGAGCATCATGACAGAAGAGTGTGGTTGGAGGAAACAGCTCAGAACTTTGCTACTAGAAAGGAGAGAAAGAGAGAGAGAGAGAGAAGAGAAGAGGAGAGATGAAGAGG
>NW_026000093.1:18091901-18108054 GCF_001458135.2 Marmota marmota marmota
AGAGGAGAGGAGAGGAGAGGAGAGGAGAGGAGAGGAGAGGAGAGCGCCTCCCCTCACCATGGACAAAAGACAGGCCTTCAGTGACCAGCTTTCTCCAGCCACCCCCTACCTGCCTACAATTACCAGTCAATCCCTATGAGTGGAATCACTGCACTGATTAGTTTAAAGCACTCATAACCCAATCACTTCGCCTCTGAATTGTTCCTGCATTGTCTCACACATGAGCTTTTGGGGGATGCCTCGTGTCTAAACCATAACAACCTCCTAAAAGACAAAAAACATGGGGTAAAGAGAAGAGAAAAATATTTCAAATCCATTGATCACACAGTGACTAAGAAGTAAGACAGGAAGGGAAGAGACCGAAAACAGTATAAACTAATGTGAAACATGCAGGTGGCAAAGGGCTCCGTCAAGGATAATGGGAGAGCATTTTCTAATTTGGAATCTGGACTTTGTCCTTCATTCTATGAGCACCTTCCCTGTTGATTGTTAGTGGCTTATTCCCAGTCTAAGATACAAGAAGCATTATTTTCTTAATACATGCTTAATTCTGAGAAAGAAAGTTCAAGGAATCCAGAATTTCCCAAACTAAGCCTTTCTTTGTTCCCTTTTAGGATCATGCGATGCAGTGTGGCTCTTGATTAGCCACATTGATGGCAACTGAAATTAAGAAATCCACTGCCTCTTATGCCAAATCAAATGACCTTTTTAAAACTAAACCTTTTAAAACTAAAGTCATACTAACATAAAGAAATATGTCATTTGGTGGTTAAGTGAGAATAATTTCTGAACATGTCATAGAGGTTTTATTCACTTTAATGTGGTGGATTGTTACTGTAAGGGATCAGCCAATGGCATTTTAAAAGCAAGCAACTTATACAGATTTCCTGAATAAGGAACTGTGACTTCATGCATACAGAGGGGAAAAAATGCTATAATGGACTCAGTTTTTATTGGCTGTTCCCCCGAATGTATAAAATGAGCAAAAAGCCCAGCCTGTCTGGGGTATTGAACTCAAGCCAAACCCAGCTTTCTTCTTTTAACTTGGTCAGATTATTCAACCTCTTGAACTGTTTCCTTTTTGTTACTCCTTCTTCTTAAATACACTTTTTGCACTAATAAAAATAAATAAAATTTGTGATTTCACAAAAGTGTGAAATGTTATATTAATGACATAGATTTTTAGTTCATTCAAATTTAATCTTTCAGACAAATATAACCACTCATGAAGTTGAAAGGACTCTCAGTGGGAAATTAGGATCTTTTTGAGGTAAAACTGAAATCAGCTGAGGACTGGATACACCAACACATAAATTCCTTAGATAATAGAGTATTCAAGTGGTCTTTCAGGCTCCAGAATTTACTTGGACAGTTTGAAACTGGTTTTTCAAGAATAAACGTGCAACCAGCTCCTCCAGTCAATAAAATTTTGACATGCTGAGCTCAATATCCTTCCTGCTCCCTGGAAAACCATGAAACCCCCAGAAAAGAATTGTGTGACCTGTGAGGAACCATGATGACCATCTCTGCCTGTGCAAAAGAAACCTAAAACTTCCCCTTTTCATCTAATCATCAAGCAACCTCTCCTGTTGCCCCTTTAAATTTCCCCATCATAACTAAACCAGCCCAGTCCCTAGCCTCCTTGCTTGTTGACCACTCTAAAGCTTTCTATTTTTGCAAAAGCTTGGTGCCATAATATTGGCTTCTATGAGCACCAGCAAGCAAGCTCTTGCTCAATATCAAACCATTCTTAGAACATGTTGCAAATCAGTTTCCTTGGACTCTTCATTTTCTCATTTCCTTATCTGCAAAAGCAAATCACAGATTTAAATCTTTGCACTAATAAAAAGGGGCTAAGTAGGTATCATACATGAATATATGTGGTCAGGAGTAAGGCATTGTTGATTCTGGGGAGTGTGAAAAATAGACATCCATTTGCATTTCATAAAGACACTCAAAATTTGAATTAAAAAAATAAAAACAGTCTGTAAGCCAGACCCAGGCTGAAGGTCTCCTGTTTGTAATCCACTGGTTTAATAATATTTTTTTCCACTGCAGTGACAATCATTTTGTAGTCTTTGTTTCTTTGGCTTGAAGTCAGAATCTCCCAGTATCCGAGCTATTTTCTGATTGCAAATTGAGCTACCTTTGAAAACTTCATCAGTTCTTCGCACCAGCAGAGAACCATTCCATAAATTACTTATTCAGTTGCAATCTTTTAAGTATTACTCAAAGATTGCAGTCTAAAGCTGTCTGACAACCCTATTTGTACTTGGAGAAATGGACAGAGTCAGCAGTATGAATTATGAAGACGTAAGAGACTAAAATGTTAATCAATTTAAGAAAGTGGAACTGGATTTTAAGCAACTTCATATGGATAAAAAAAAAATGTGTTTTTAGTTCAGTTGTTAGCCACCCAAACTTAAAAATAATCAGTGTTTGTGTGATCCTTTGCCATGATGTATCTCAAAAATGGAGATAAATTTGGGGGAACTTAAAATCAATTGCAGCATGATTAAAAAAAAGAGTAGCAATTTCTCTGCCTTGATGAAAAACTCTCAAATTCGTTACATGTTCACAGATATTCAGGTATACATGGCAATGAGCTCACTAATCAGAATTTGGTTAAAACAGCAGGGGAAAAAGAAGGCAACAAGAGAAAAGTCTAAAGGAATTAAATGTGTCCTTGGTTAGGTGATTCATCTTGGTAGAGAAATGGCATTATCAATAGCTATCAAGAAATTTAGGATCAGGGAAATAGAGCTAATTTCAGCTAAAATAAGTGAGCACATCTAGCAATAATGCAGGGAAAATAAAGTCAAAGAACATTTGCTCTAATCTAAGCAGATGGTAACAGATTAAAATAGATTCCCTAAAACAACATTGAAAGAATGGATCTCACGGCATCTTTTAATCACACATTGACTTGTAACATAATGCTGAGCATAATGAAGGTGCTCAGGAAATTGTTGTAGACACCCTACTAGTGTGTAAAATATTTTAAATATTTTGAATGTTGCTTTAAAGAATTTTTAAGCAGCATAATTAACCATTTCTAATTCTTATATATCCCAAATGACCTTCCCATCATCAAACAGGTGGCATCATGATTATATGTGGCACTGAGTTACCCCCCTTTGAGAGGGCCTCTCCTCCTCCGATCAATCCATCAATAAAGAACTAATGAATGGCCTTTTTCATGCTCAGCACTGAGATAAATTCCTTAATAGCAGTGAACAGAATTTTCTTACATAAATTAACTCAAAATGACAATATAATTATAATAAATTGAAGCATATTTTATGGGTCTCAAAACATAATGATACTAACTTTGAAAGCTCATATTTGTTATACATGTAAAAAGGCAATAAACCCAAATTAGCTGTGTACCTCAGTCATGATTATCATTTAATTTATTTACAGTTGAGAGGATGCTTAGATTAGTCATAAGAAGTGGAAAAACTAAACTGAAATGGAACGTTGTTTGTTTTTTTTAAATCACAGTTGTTTAAACAATATATGGAAAATATGAGTTGCTCTGTCTTCCAAGGCTTAAGATAATTTTTCCTAGAAAATTATAGTCAGCTATAAACTCCTTGCTCAAGAAGGAGAAACTAACCTTGGGTGATCTAAAACAGGAAAACTTTTTAAAAAATAGCAGAAAGTTGTATGCATACATGTGTTGGGGACAAGAGGTGTATTCATGGGTTATTTTATTCAATTATATTTTGTTTCTGTTGGCTTTAGTTTTTAAATATAGCCAGGAATACAACACAGATTTATATATAAGGTTTATAAATTATATCCTGTTTGAAAAATGACAGACTTTTTTATAAACTAATGCCTCTTGATTATGTGGATATTAAGCCTCCTGTAGATAGAGTTTTACACCTGCATGCTACTTGCATATCTTTGACTGGTAGTTTGCTATGAAGAATTAGATAAGCAGCAGATTTCTGGAAATGAAATTTCCAGATGACCAGAGCATGCATTTTTTTTTTTTCCTGCAAGGAAGAATGAAGTGAGTGGATGGGTGAATGACAATTGCATCCTTACCATCAGCCACCTATTTTGGTCCTGAAGGCCTTATTTCTCCTAAGGTTATGCCTCTGCTCCCTATTTTGAGTTACAAGTGTCTTTGTGTGGTTTCACAGTGGTGGGACTTCAGCCATGAGTACAGGGATTCGTTAGGTATAAGGATTGACATGCTGAAGCTACAATATTTTGGCAGGAATCCCAAATAGTGATCTATTTTTACTCCATAACAAAGGCACATTAGGAGCCTATCATGGGCCGGGCAACTTTTAGACGGGGACGACCCAATATAAATAAATCCAGACTGATTTAAAGAGGGACTTTATTGAAAGAATTATTGCAAGAGGGGAAAGGAATGATTGCAAAAGGATAAGAGGGTCTATTGCAATAGGAAGAATGTTGTGAGCACAAGATCTGCAAACATTGAAAGGAATGTGCCAACAAGGGGCTTTCTTTTAAAGGATCAAATAGACTAAAAAGAACCCAATGGGGAGAAATAGGATGAGATCCTAGCATAACTGGATAATAGTTTGAAGAATGTTTTTCATGGTTGCCAGTTTATTCTCATCTAGAGCTGTCTTCAGGCTCACCCTTAGTTCAGTGGCCTGAGAGAAGGAGAGAATGTTAGCAATGTCTGGTTAAAAGTATTTTGTTTCAAGGGATCAGTGGGGATTGACCAGTGGGGATAAGCCATTCATCTAGTCTTTCATGAGGAAAATCATGAGAATTTGAGGCATCTGAGCCTGGTTTCATAGGCAAACAAGAGAGGGCCTCCATGAAACTTATCTAAGTTCTTTGGGGGATGGGGTCCTTTGTAGTCAACCCATTTCCAAGAACACAAAATGTATGGGGGAAATGTCTTAACTTCTATGTTTTAATGGACAAAAAACATCCGGTGAAGCTCAATCCTGTCACAAAATACTAACAAAATAAATAATAGACACATTCTCATCTCATATTTTATGAGTAAAGAGGAACAAGAACCTTTAGAGCTGTCCAAAAATTCCTTCATCTCAGATCCTGTTAAGTGCTAGGAAGGAAATAGAATGAAATGACCATAGAGATCAGTGACTGGTAGAGGGGCTTCTCTGACTGTGAAGAAGAGGGAAGTTCTGTTGGAAGAAATGACATTTGAGCTGAGAAATAATTGATGCACAAGAGCAGTCACAGCATGGCTAGCTCATTCTGAATGATGTTGAACATGGCCATGAGGTAGGAAAGGAAGGTAGGTATACTCTTGCAGGACTAGGAAGGAGCAGGATTCTGGATGCTCTGCAAAGGATGATGACCAAAAATATCAGATATGAACAGCAGAGGAGGAAAAGTTTATATTGATTTATAGTTTCAGAGGTCTCTGACCATATATAGCCAACTCCATAGCTCTGAGCACATCATGGCAGAAGGGCATAGAGGAAGAAGCAGCTCAGGACATGGCAACAGGAAGCAGAGAGAGCTCTGCTCACCAAGAACAAAATAGAAGCCTCAAAGGCACTGCCAGTGACCTATCTCCTCCAGCCACACCCTCTCTGCTTTGAGTTACTATCCAGTTATCCATATCAGTGGGTTAATTCACTGAGTAGGTTATAACTTGCATAATCTAATCGCTTCACTTCTGAAAATTCTTGCATCGTCTCACATATGAGTTTCTGGAGGACACCTCATATCTAAACCATAAAAGATGGCTAGTGACAGAAAGTGAAGGCAAGGGGACAATAAGCAAGTATGTAGGAATGGAGGTAAAATGACAGTCTGGACTGGGGTTGTGGTATAAAGATGATGAGACGTGATCAAATTCAGGGTATGTTTTGAAAGTAAAGCTTTCCATATTTGCTAATGAGATTTAGAATAGACACACATTCTTATCTCATACGAATACAAAGGAACAAGAACCCTTAGAGCTGTCCAAAAATTTCTTCATCTCAGATCCTGTTAAGTGCTAGGACTGAAATAGAATGATATGACCATAGAGATCAGTGACTGGTAGAGAGACTTCTCTGACTGTGAAGAAGAGGGAAGTTCTGTTGGAAGAAATGACATTTGAGCTGATAAATAATTGATGCACAAGAGCAGTCATGGCATGGCTGGCTCATCCTGAATGGTGTTGATTCATGAGGAAATAATTGTGGCAACAACAAGCCCTTGATAGAACCCACAATGTGCAGGGCTCTATTCTGAGTACTTTCCATAAAATTCCAAAGAGATCAGTGATATTATTGTTCATATTTTACAGATAAGGAAACTGAAGCACAGAAAGTTTAAACAACTGTCCCAAATTCACAGAGCAGAATGGGGATTTGAGTCCTGGAAGATTCCAGGGCAAAGTCCAATGTGAATGGTTCTTGTAATTTGGGTTTAAACTACTGGGTAAATGGCAGTGGCTTCTTTTGAGATTTAAAAAACAAACAACAACAACAAAAAAAAACAATGCTTGGCAGGAAATGAATTAAGTGAATTCAATGGGAAATAGTAGCTCAGGATAGGCCATATTAATTCTCCAATGCTTATTAGAAAAACAAATGATGGCATAGAAATTTTAATATATCTTTGGAGCTCAGGGAAATTTTTCATATGGAGTTATAACATTCAGCATCTTTAACAAACAGACAGAATTTAATTCATGGCACTGAATAAGATCACCTGGAAAGATACAGGGAGAAGAAAAAGATGAGGGCTGCACTTTGGGCATCTTGTGGTTCAGTAGTGACACAACTGCCTTGAGCCTCTAGTTCAGGTTTTCTTGATTTCAGCATAAGGGTATCTGTTCTGACACCCTTTCATACTGTTGCAGATTGAAGAGAAAATTTTGAAAGTACATGATAAGTACAATTGCAATTACTTGAGACAGACTCTCTTTTTACACAGTATATAGAAAATCTCATGCTCGATAGCTCTGACAATTACCACCTTCTCTACTCAAGACACCTGCTTAATGCTAAAACCCCAGACTCTCTGAAATACAAAAGAGCACACTGCAATTCACTAAGTGCTTTCATATCCACCTGTCCATTTGACCTTCATAATCACCCCATGAAGTAAGCAGGATAAAATGATACCCTTTTAGAGATGAAGGTCTAATGCTTAGGGAAGCTAAATGACTTGCTTAAGGCTTTGCTATTATCAGCAAAGCCTGTATGACAATCCACATATTGTAGTACCAAATCCTATGTCCTTTATGCAGCTCTATGTCCACTCAGTGCACCAGTGTGTTTTGTTATAAAGTTTGCAATTCCCATTCATTTGTGTAAAAGAAAAAGGAAAGTAATGCAAGCACTTAACTTTATCTTTTCTACTAGCCAAAATGTCTCAGAGTTGATAATGTTGAATCCCTAGACAACATCCCAAGATTACAGATAAGAGCCCATAAAAGGAGTTGGACAGGAACTGGGCAGTTTTCCAACACTTGGCTCAGAGAGAGCGACTCAGTGGGTATCATTACGCTGCTAAACATGAACTCTCAGAGTGCAAAACACACCCATTTCAGATGTAAATACAAAACTATATTCAAAAGACAACCAAAAATAACCTGTGGATTTTTAACCACAATTATATATTTGTATTATTAAATATACTCTATTATAAATAACTGAGAGTTGATATTTAAAGAAAGGCACATAGGCTTAAAAAAAAAAAAAAGTAGCAATACGTAAAATCCAGATCTGTGTTCTGGGAAAACGGACAGGGAATTTTAGCAGAAATCTTAGGTAACCTACAGTAAATATGAGGAGGTTTTCAGTACCTTGTGTAGCCAAGCTATTTAACCAGGGACTTCTCTGGGTCATTTTTCACCTGTCACACTTCCCAGGGAGTTTCCTTTCTCTTAGCCCTCCTCCTTCAAATTTCAGCTGATTCAATCACTAAAATATGCATTCATCTTCCTGCCTTGAGACAATGCCATGTCACACAGCAGGTTTAACTAAATTGCCAATAGCAACATCTTAAATCACCTCCATGTCTTATAACATGTCTGGCTGGCCCTAGAGCAACAAGTGCCCTTTGCTGCTGTAAATCCAAGCAATCTGGTAGATCCCAGTCAGGAAAGGGCAAGTCAATGACAAGGAAGGAAAAGGTGGGGTAGGAGCAAACACCTGCCACCCTGTCACCACATACTTTGCCTACAGCCTGGGAGGCAGGAAGTGATATGTCAAGAGAAAGCTAGTTCTAATGTGACAGGGGCTTTGGTCAGCAGAGGAAGGAGGCCTCATCTCAACCATTCCTGACATTGACATCAAAGATAAGTTTAGCACATGCGCTTTCACAGAAGTGGTGCCAGTCTCCAACAGAACACCGAACAAATCCTTCTGGATTCTCATGGGATATGCATAGGGAGCTGTACATTTGGGATGTGGATACGTTCTGTTGGATAGTCAGGGAGCATCCTACGACATTCTCTCAAACTACAAGGCAATGAGAATTGTGGCCAAATTGTAGAAGAAAAGAACAGTGACACAACACAAGAATAGAGGGTCCCTCACCCGAGGAATGAGAACTGTGGGGTCCTTATTGTCTTACTTAGTTCAGGCTGCTATACCAGAATTCCAGACTCTGTGGCCTACCAGCGATAGAAATCCATCTCTCCAAGTTCTGGAGGCTGAGAAACCCGAGATCAAGGTACTAGCAGATTTGGGTATGGTGAGGGTCTGCTCCTGGTTTCAGATATGGTGAGGGTCTGCTCCAAATTCACAGATAGCTTTTTCTACCTATGTCCTTGAATAATGGAAGGGACCAGGGAGCTCTGTGGGTCTCTTTTATAAGGGCATTCACAACTCTTCTACTAAAAACCAAAGGTTCCCCCTCCTGACGCCATCATACTGGAGATTAGGATTTCAACATCTGAATTTAGGTGTATACAAACAATCAGTCTCTAGAACTCACACTTTCCAGAGCTTTACATCTCTCTGAATTCATAGAGAAGTGGAGATATTGAGCTAGAACTTCTTTAACTTCACCTTGGCCCTAATATACAGTTGGCGCTCCATAGCCACAGGTTCCACACTAGAGGCGTCAATCAACCAGGGATCAAAAATATTTTTTAAAAATTTCATATCTGTGCTGAGCATCTATGGACCTATTGTCATTATTCCCTAATAAATACAGAATGACCATTATTCACATAATATATATGTTGCATTATAAGTAGTCTGGAGATGATTTAAAATATACAGAAGGATGTATATAATTAATAGGAAAATACTACCCCTTTTTCTATAAGGGACATGAATATGAGCAAATTTTGTATCTGGGGGGCCTTGGAAACTCATTATGGATACTGAGGAACAACTGCGTATTCTCACTTCTCTCCCTTTTGTTTCTGAAACTTATTACTCAAGGGAGAGTTGACCTATTTGAAGTTCTAACATTATGTTGCTTTGCCAATGCTTCACAACCTCTTTGACATTAAGACCTTCAGAGACTGTTATGGTATTTGTAAGGCATAAGGAAAATGAATGAAGCTGGGCAAGGACCATTCCTTGGTCTGAGCACACATCAGTTAGAAGTTCTGACTTAGATTACAGAGCTCCAAGTCACAAGTGCTTGATTCTTTTATAACTGGTAAAGATATACGCCTTTATAATGTTATCTGGGTAATATTACAGTTTAGATTCTTGGGTCCAAAAAATACTATCATCCAGACCTATCTACTCCAAATTTCAAAGGGGGAAGGAAGCTGGGATTTAAGCAATTTGAATTTAAGCAAGCTCCTCAGATCATCCTCATGCACATTAATTTGCAAAACTTTGTGTTTCTGTGTCTCTATTCTTGCCAATTTAGCTACTTCCCCAGAACTGTTATCTTCTTCCTCTCTTACCCACTTCCTGGATGGGAGGCTTCCTGTAGGGAGCTGACCTTTACCAAGAAAGAATAACAGAAAATGGAAAAAAGAAAAAAGTTCTGCATGATGAAACATAGGACTTAGGTTCTAAGCAGTCATCAGTATGTTTGGGCTAAACCTGAAGAACCATTCTTTTCCATTCCTCCTTCTAGGAGCAAAACCTGAAGACCTTGAAGATCTGAAGCCCCTGACCAGCCTCACCCAGCTCCACTTAAGCAAATGGTCAAAGGTAGAAATGATGGAACCCTGGTGCAGGAAGGTAGAGAGAAGAAGAAAAAAGGAATAAAAATACTTCTTCCCACCCAGCAGGTAGGTAGGAAGAAGAGAAAGGAGGACATATGTCCAGTGGAGGCCCAAAGAAAAAAGGAAAAAAAAAATAGATCCTGTTCCTTCCTTTAGCCTTTGTGTTTGCTCTACCATCTAATAGTTGAATTTATTTGCAAGAAAATGGACTACTTTCAAATGTTCCTGCTCTTTCAGATGTCACAGACATAACTAAGATACCACTGGTAAGTGAGGTGAGCAACCTCAAGCCCTTCCCAAACTCTCTGGCAATGAACATCTTTGTCTGTAAAAGGAAAGAATTAGATGGAGTGATGCCCAAATAAGTAAAATATAGCACATAAGTGCTATGAAAGAAGCAAGAAGGGACTGGAAAAAGGAATAATAAAGACAAGTAATTATTTGCCTACTTCAGATGAGGGGTGGGGGAATGGAAGGAATTGATATTTTAACTGAGAGCAGAAGGAGGAAAACATCAGAATGGGGGATTACTCATTCTAGGCAGAGGGATCATTTATGTGAAGGGAGGGGCAGGTGGACCTTCAAGTTCCCATAGCAGCTGTGTTGTGGGCATAAGCAAGAAGGAAATACAAGATGGCGCCACCGAATCTCTGCAACATGGTGCTGGAAGACCTAGGGCCAGGGCACCC
Source organism: Marmota marmota marmota (assembly GCF_001458135.2). NCBI lineage: Eukaryota > Metazoa > Chordata > Mammalia > Rodentia > Sciuridae > Marmota > Marmota marmota. The sequence continues at coordinate 18,102,699 of NW_026000093.1, forward strand.
CCTGCATGCAGTGCTATGCCAATAGCTGCAGCCTGGGCGGACTGCCACACAGGAACCCTCATGCCCAGTATCTGCTATTAACCATGAACACCCATGGAATTAATCATGGTGCTTGGTGCTCTGAAAAGCCCAATGAACTCTTTCTCAAAATCTAAGCCAGATATGACTTTGAATGCACTGATGACGCCACACATATCATGATATGAGAATTTCTCTGTACATGATACATATGAGCAGCATGCTGCCCTCAGTGTCCTATTCTGTGACCAGACATTTGATGTGACCTGAAACACTTTGGCTGCAATTGCTGTCATGTTTAACCTATCACCACATAGAGCTGTAGGTGACAGCTGTCTTGCAATAACATCCCTGCAAGGAAGAGGTCAAGTTAGTGATTCTTACCTGTATAGCATTATCTTAACATTTAAGAGTTACCTGACTTGCTGTGTATTTGGAGTTTCTATTGAGCACCAAGATCAGGAACACCTCTGATGTGGTTTATATGCTATTGTGGTGTTATTATTGCTTTAAAACCAGCATCCCTGTTAATGGTGACAGGAAGGAGCCCTGCCATCTCTCATATCAGCCCTACCCCAGATGGAAAGCCTACCCAAGAAAGACACCTTCACTTCCCAGCTATATATGCAATAGTCATTGTATTTCACTTTTAAGATGTTTACTCTGAAGTGATTTGCTAATGATATGTTGTAATTTTTTTAAAACAGGGATGGTGTATTAAATCACTTTATGACTGATTTTAACATATGCTTTGGCTAAAATACTGTGGTAATTTGGTATAGAATTCTTGCCTAAGATTTCCTTAGGAATATTTAATATGCTATTATTCAGACATGGGAATTTTTAAATGTTTTGTTACCCAGAGTTGGGGAATAGATTCCCCCCTCCTCCTCTGTGTTTTTGATATCCTTTTGGACTGTGTTATTGAAACTAAAGGTGAACATTACTTTTCCCCAATACATCCTGTTGTGCAACACAAGCTCTTATGGGGAAAAGAATGTTAATTGTGTAATCATTTCTCTGGTCAAGTAAACCAAAGTTCTAAGATGATTAATGTAGAAATTCACTTACACCTCCTTTATATGACATAAACTCAGTGGTGATTTTACCAAGCACTTACCAAGGATGTTCTGTGGTTTAGGTGAAAGCTATTGAGCTGCCCTGGACAAGGAGAATAATAAATAATACCTATGTCTGCTGGTGTCCAGGGTAGAATGCCTGGGTCACAGGGGTGAGGATTGATTCTGCTGGCCTTGCACTTTGTTGGATGTTTCTGTCTCTTGGTCCCCTCCCTCCCCAAGTCTATCTTTATTAGTATGTGGCTCAAGCCTGATTCCAAGAGGTTCCACTGATATGTATTTGCTCAATACTAGGAAATAACATTTTCTTCGCAAGGTGCATTACAATGTTTTGTACTTTCTTGAATATAGGATAAAAAGCAATTTCATAAAATGTAAAATAATCAGTCTTTTGAAAACCTGAGGTGGGTTGCTTTCTTGTTGAATGCTATTATCTTGACTACTTGAATGCCAAATAATTTTTATGCATTCAATTGATTTTTAAAAATCTGCAAATCTACTTCTTGTTCATTACTAAATTCATTATAAATGAAGGCTTTTGCAATTACAGTGAGATTTGTCCCCATCTAAAGAAAAATAGCCTAGTGCAAACTGAAATGCAATTGATGGGAACAGAGCAGAGTGGCACAATAGGGTTGGTCTGCCCTGTTGCTAGAGTCTAACGCTTGCTTTTCTTCAAGTTCTTTTTTCTTCCTTTTTTCATGCTGTAACTTTTATCCCTGACTTTCTCAATAAAAGTTGTTACTGCCATCATCATCATCATTGCTATCAATATTAATAACAACAAAGTGTATTTAATAAAAAAAAAGAAAGACATAGCAAATCTCCTCTAATACAGGAAAAGATACATATGTAAATATACATAGTAAATCAGGGTAGCATGAGCCAGTGAGTGGAACATGGGTATATTTATTTTTTCAGTTCCAGGTTTAGGTTAAAATGTTCATTAATTCTATAACATTGAAGTTTAGCCTCTCTATTTTTCTCATTGGGTCCCATTTCCCCATTTTCCTCTCCTTACTTGTTCTCCTTTCTCTAGCTAAGTCTCACAGACCTTGTCCCTTTAATTGGCTAAAAAGTACTCAGTAAACCCCCAAAATATGGGTACAAATCTTACCAATCCAGCCAGTGCCCTTCAATGGTGCTTATGAAATCCATTTACTCCAACTCTGCGAGCAGACTGGAGAACTTCCAAAGTTAATTTAATTATAAGACCAATAATTGAAAGCATCTAGAACAATTTACCCAGGCTTCTCAAGTATATTTGAGTCACATATAATTTAAGTATTTCTGGTCTGAAGTTAAAATTTATTTAAGACTTATAAAATCTTAAAAGTCAAGGTTTTAAATGTGTGGCTTTATTGAATATAGATCAAATTTATAGGGCCTGAGGCATGCCCACCATCAATTTAGTGGTTGAAAGAACAACCAAAGATGTTTTATCAATATTTGTTTGCTCCAAAGGAAATGTCTGTCTACTCAATTAACAGAAACAGAAAATAAAAGTGATGCTGCTAATGCACTTGTTGGAGCTATCCCCATGGGCTGGGTTTTGTTTAAATCAAACAGAGCAGCTGTAATCCATTTTGGTCCATTTTAAGATGCACGTGTTATGATTAATCAAACCCATTTTGGTGGTATTTGAGGGAGAAAATAATGCTGAACATCAAGGAAAATATTTCCTTTGCATCAGAAACACCACCCAAAAGCCACACAATGTAAGACCTTACAGATCTTATAAATTTATATTTCCAATTAGAAAATCAATAACAGTAATGTCCAAGTAGTTAAACAGCTCTTGGTTCTGAAAGTTGCCTTCTTTAATCCAATTAGAAGCGCTGTATGATATGAAAGGGCTGTAGTGATTTATTTAGTTTGAAATTTTCTAAAATTGTCTCCTTCAATAAAACCACCTCACAGATCTAATAAGTAAAATGTATGAAAACCACAATCAATAACAATGGTCAGGACACAGTTACCTATGCTGGTAGCTTAATATTTGATTCTCCTATAGAGTAGGTTAGTTTTTAAAATAATAATTAAAATATTGTATGTTCCACTTCCGTGACGTACCTAGTGTAGATAAATTCACAGAGACTAAAAGTAGAATGGTGGTTGTCAGGGGCTACAGGGATGTAGAAACGGAGTCATTGTGCTGTATGTACAGTTTGGAACCATGAAGTTTCTAGAGGCTGTTAGTGGTGATGGTGGCCCAACCATGTAAATGTACTGAATGTCATTGAACTGCTCATTCAAATGGTCATACGGGTAGAACAATGTTATATATTTTTACCATATTAAGAAAGAAAAATAACATTTGAACTACCCTGCTCACAAAGCAATAATATGTAATTTTCATGGAAGGAAGTTGAGTCACATATTCCTTAAGGCAAAGATGGTGCTTAGATTTCAAAAGTATGCATACTCTTCCTCTTTCAGTAGGACCTATTTTTGGAGTAAGGTCAACTTTTTAAACTATGGGCATTTCAATGGTAAACTTCCAGTTATTTTGACAGATAGTACAAAATGTGCTTCCCTATTGATTTATGTGACCTTTCTTCATGCTCTATTGTCTCACTTGAACAGGTGCACCTTGAAACACAACACCAAACCATTCCATGCTCAGAAATCTCCTTGCAGAAGGAAATGATTAGAAGGAGAAGCTCATGAAGAAGATGGAGTGGCACTTATAAATACCTGAAATAATATCATATACCTTTGTTCACTTGTTTATTTTCTCTCTCCTTCACCACACCCAGCATGGTTGCAGAACATATTAGTTGATTATTAAATGTTTGCTGAATGAATGGATAAATGAGGAAGGTTGAGAAGAAGTCTGGCAATGTGAAGGTACCAGAATTCTCTCAAAAGACCAGATAACTGATATTTACTTTGGCACCACCACTAATTTAGTTGAGTAACCTCAAGTTCTTCAAGTTCTTCTCACAACTTTCTCTCAATGTCCTTACTCATAAAAGGAACCCTATTTTTTTTTCTTCTGCAATATTCTTTGATCTCCTTTCTTCTCTATGGCCCTAGAATTACAGTTTGAAAAATCATCATCATTTCACTGACCTGAATTGCCAGAATGTTCCAACTGCTCTCTAAAAAGAACCTACAAAAAATGTGTAGCAAAAATATTTATTAGATGAAGTAAATTTCAACACAAAGTATTAAAAGTGTAAGTATTAAGTGGTCTTTTTACATTCATTAAAATACAATGCAGCATGACATTACAGTAATGATAAGATTATGGATTCAACATTATAATTTAAAGCTATAATATTGAATCTAATTAGATCAAATGATGGGAATATGAGAGAACCAAATGCTACAGTGGCCCTCTCAAATTAGATCTCAATTATTTTTATAATATTTCAGGCTTGATATATGGCACCCAATTAAGCTCACAAAAGAGACAAAAGTATGATTGAAAATCAACAAGGGAAACAATACAAGGTGTCTATTATGAAAATTTCAGACACCCAATTTTAAGTGGTGACTGAAAAAAATTACAAATTTTGATAGACAATTAGAGACAAAATACCAAAAGAATGAAATAAAAAAAAATGTAAGCTGATATAGAATATTAAGATAGCAATAGAAGGTTTATAATAAAAACAAACACAACTGAAGTAAGAATTATTGAATATGATTAAGGATAAAAGAAAATATTCAGAAGAATGTATGGAGAGACAAAATGATATAAAATAAAAAAGGGAAAGTAAGAAACATAGGAAATACACTGAAAACATCTAACATGATTGTATTTTCAGAAGAAAAGGAGAGTAAAAAAAGAATCAGAAGTGATAGGATTAATAATTTCTAAAACCTATATATCAAATAGACAAACAAAATAAAATTTAAAGTCCTATTGACCTAAACCAGAATTTTAAAGAAAATCAATCTAAGGCTCATTATAATAAATCTACTGTCACCAAAGACCAAGGAAATATATTTTAAAGAAATATATTTTAAAGCAACCTGAAGTAGGATAGGTAAGACATAGTTAACTTTCTTTTTTTTTTTTTTTTAATTTTTTATTGTGGGTTGTTCAAAACGTTACAAATTTCTTGGCATATCATATTTGACACTTTGATTCAAGTGGGTTATGAACTCCCACCTTCACCCCATACACAGATTGCAGAATCACATCAGTTACACATCCATTGATTTACAAATTGCCATCCTAGTGTCTGTTGTGCTCCGCTGCCTTTCCCATCCTCCACCCTCCCCCCTCCCCACCTCTCCCCTCCCCT
>NW_026000093.1:18111462-18134567 GCF_001458135.2 Marmota marmota marmota
TGCGATGGAAATCCTTCCTCCAGGTTCCGGAGCACCCCACTATTGCTGGAAATTCCTAACAAGATATCCTTTAGCCGTCCTGACTTGTCATACTCCCACACAGTGAAGCAGCACACGGGGGTAATGCACTCCCCTCGCCGCCATCTTCCCGTCTCCCCCATAGTTAACTTTCAAACAAGCAACAATGAAGTGACAGCCAACTTTTCAATAAAATCAATGGAAGATAAAGGAAAATGAAATAAGATTTTTAAAGGGATAAAAGAAAAGAGATACCAAGTTAGATAAAATAGATCAACAATGAGAGAAAAATGAGGATGTTTTCAGACAACACAAAACTGGGAAATTTCTCCACCAAAAAAAAAAATATTAAGAATAATTCTAAGCTGTACTGCTGTCATTTGAATGTCTCCTTAGGTTTTAGGTTGCTTTTCTTCAAGTCCTTCTTTCTTCCTTTTTTCATGCTGTAACTTTTATCCCTGACTTTCTCAATAAAAGTTGTTGCTGTCTTTATCCCTAATGCAACAGTATGAGAAGTGGAACCTTTAAGAAGGCCCTTATCGGTAAATTAAGGCCATTATCATAAGGGTGGGCTCCTGATAAAAGGATAAGTCCAGCCCATCTTGTCTCTCTGTCTTTCACATACTTCCTTGTCCTTTTACCACGCTGTGGCTCAGAAAGAAGTCCTCATCAGAAGTAGCCCCTCGATCTTGGATTCTTAGCCTCCAGAACCATGAGACAAATAAGTTTCCATTATTAACAATTTGCCTAGTCAGTGTGTTGTTATGTAACCAAAAAAAGACTATGACAGCCATTGATCTGTTGTAAGGAAAATGAGATCAGATAGAAATATTTAAGGAAAATTGAAGGAGCCAAATAAAGTATGGATAATTTCAAGTGAATACTGAGTATGCCATGCCATAATAATAGTGTCTTACAGGATTTTACATATAGAACTAAAACATATAATAATATTATAAATGTTAAGAAGGAGATACATAGAGTTTAAATATGTTAATATCTTACTGTGTCTTGGAAGAAATTAATTTATATTAAAGTGAACAAGATAACAATGGAACTAAAATCTCTAAGCTATCAGTAAGGTAATAGTAAAACAGAGTAAAACTGCCAAGATAACAATGAGGAAAAAAATAATTTTTAAAAAATCAGTCAACCAAAGAGGAGGAGAAGGAGGAGGAGGAGGAGGAGGAGAAGAAGAAGAAATATATATATATATATATATATATATATATATATATATACACATATGTAACATAAAACAGGATAAATTTAAAGTAAATAATAAAGCATAAGATGTGGGGGGCTTTTTCTGCTATGTCAGTAATTATGTTTAATATAAATGGATTAAAGAATATCATAAAACAAAAAGAATGTTAGACTTGATTTTTAAATAATGCAACTATTTGCTGCTTATAAGGCAGACTAATATGTAAGTATGCTTTAAAGTTGAAAATAAAAAGATGAAAAATAGTATATCATACAAATACTAAGCAAAAGAAGCTGTATTAACATATGATAAAGTAGTCATTAAGAAGAAATATTACTATAAATAAAAAGGAACATTTCATGTGGGAAGAGGTTAGATTTACCAGAAAGATATAAAAAATTCTTATTATTTATGCTCTTAGTTACATAACCTAACAATATGTAAAGTAATTCTTGACAAGACCATAGAAAATATACAAATTAACAATAATAGGGGAGATTTTTTAAATCATAGATTTTATTTTTTTAGAGTAGTTTTAGGTTTAGAGAAAAACTGAGCAAAATCCTACTAGAAAGAATTCCATATACGCCCTTACTCCCAATCCGTTCACATATTATGCATTATTAACATCTTACATTCATATTGTGTAACTCATAAGCCAATATAATGTAGTATTAATTTCTAGTTTATTAGATTCCCTCTTTGTGTTGTACATTCTATGGATTTCCATAGTGAACATTTTACCAAAGTTCTCTCAGTAGTGAATAAAGCAAGTGTGTGAAATATTAGTACAGAACCTGAGAGCCGGACATGCAGGATAAGGCTCACTTGTGCTTCCTGTAGCCCAGCTCCAAGCCACTGATCCCACACCCTCAGTACTACCTGCACAGGGTGAAGGCCACCGAATCTACAGCCTCGAAGCAGCAGTGCTACAACTAGGAAAAATGAGAAAGGTAATTGCTGTCATTATATTTTTCACAAGCTTAGTTTGAAAACATGTAAGTTCAAAGGAGAGACAGTTGAGAGATTTGCTGAGAAACTAACTCAAATACCTCAAGAAAATATGAAATATCACTGGTATCCAGAAAAACCATCAAAAGGATAGGCCTATAGATGCACCTGTGTTAATAAGCTTCAGAGAGTTAATCTTTGGGTCATAAATGCCTGTGAGAACAGCTGAATGTTGTACAGCGACCTGGGCTTGCCAAAGGAGCTTACTCTCACAGTAGACCCAGGTGAGTTGCAATGTTGGTATTGAGAGAAAAGCAATGCATTCATGGTTTCCAGCTTTGAAAATGAAGATGAAAACAACAATGAGATCTCCAAGAAGGTTACCAGGCCCTTGACAAAGTTATCTCTGAGTATCACTTCAGATCCTGTACTTCAGAACTGATATTCTTACCTCTTCTAGTGTGATACCCATTGCTCAGGGCGGGAAAATAATGGGAAAGTACAGAAGGAATGACCATCAGAGTCACTACCCTCCTCCTGTTCCTGTTGCATTTGATTATCCAAATCAAGAAGGAAGAATGACCCATATCTCCCAATCTAGTGACATGCATACCTCCTCCTGGAATGCATTGTGACCCCATTCACTGGATTAATCCTCACATGTTAGCACCTCACTAGCTTCCTTTGATTCTGTTGGTGTCATGTTGCAACAAAGGTAGAATATACTTTTACTACACATTAAAAGCTATAAAGTTCATACTCATAGTAGTAAAGTTAGTGGACCAAAAACCATCAAACTTGTTTTTATAGAGAAGTTATTTAGAATAATCTTTCTTTAAAATTATATATGCACTTTAGATGTAGTAATATAGTTTGAAAAACTTTATTAAAATTAGTCAAGTGCCTGAGTTTTTTTTTTTTTTTGAGAGAGAGAATTTTTTTAATATCTATTTTTTAGTTTTCGGTGGACACAACATCTTTTTTTTTTTTAATTTTTATGTGGTGCTGAGGATTGAACCCAGCGCCCCTCGCATGCCAGGCGAGTGCGCTACCGCTTGAGCCACATCCCCAGCCCTTTCCTGGGTTTTTAATACCACACTTTAACATACAACCCTCTGTTGGATATGAAAACACCATTGGAATAAATAATCTGTTCTAGCACCTTTGTACATTTACTTTATGGAAAGCATAAAAATTATCTGTACACAGGAAATTTTTTTGTGTCATCATTGTTTAGAAGAATTGCTCATGTTGTTGCACGTGAAAAGTAGTTTGAGGCATGAAAAATTATTAATACAGACAAAGAAGAAATGAAGAACATTAAAATTATGGCTTAATTGTCATATGAAAAATGCTACATCCCAAAACTGATGAAACATATATTTTTAGATATACAGGAAACAATTACAAAAATTGACCACACATCAGGTCATGAAACAATTCTTAACTTTCTCAGGATTTTTATATAGAGCACATTTTTTAGTCAACTTTTTTGCTGCTATGACTGAAAGACCTGACAAGAACAACTTTAAAGTTTATTTGGGGGCTCACGGTTTCAGAGGTCTCAGTTCATACAAGGCAGGCTCCATTCCTAGGGAGTCAAGGTGAGGCAAGACATCATGGTGGAAGAGTGTAGTGAAGGGAAGCAGTTCACATGATGATTAGGAAGGAGAGAGAGAGAGAGAGAGAGAGAGAGAGAGATCTCCATTTGCCAAATACAAATATATACCCCAAAGCCATGCACCCAATGCCCCACATTCTCCAGCCACACCCCACTTGCCTTCAATTACCACTCAATTAATCCCATCAGGTGATTAAATCACTGATTGGGTTAAGGGTCTCAGAACATTTTCCTCTAAGCTTTCTTGCATTATCTCACACATGAGCTTTTGGGAGCCACCTCACATACAAGCCCTAACAGCATATTTTCTGTCCACAATGCAGTTAACAAAATTATTCGCATATACTTGAGAATTAAGAAGTACACTTATAAGTATCTCATGGATCAAAGAAGAAAGCAAAATAAAACCTTAAGAATACTTTGAACTGAAAGATTTTAATACGAACAGTACACTACACTCTTTTGCCCCTACTATTTCCATTTTCTGGTTATTTCTGTAAAAGAGCTGAAAACAGAAGACAGAAGATCATTATGTTCAACCTCAACTGCAGGTGTTTCCTGGGTAACTCAAATTTCTAACCCACTGTCAATTCCATAAATGATTTTGAAAGCATGACACGTATTAATTTGGGAAGATAAACATAAACTTTGGTGAATTTGCAAATATGGAAACCACAAACAATGAGGATCAATTATATTAGAAAGGAAGGTTTTTATATGAATGAGTGAAGTATTTATCTCTATAAGCTATAGAAACAAGTGAAGTAAACCCAAAGAAAATATAGAAAAGGTAACAATGAAAGAGAGAACTACCATACAATAGAAGTTAATAGTTGATAATCAGTTTCTTGAAAGAAATGACTGGTAACCCATTAATGAGACTGATAAAGGAGAGAGACTCAAATAAATAATGTTAAGATTATGAAAGGAAACATCACATAGATCCTACAAGCATTTAAAAAATACTAGCAGGATATAATATGAACATCTTTATGTCAACAAATGCATCCTCTTAGATGAAACAAGTGAATCTACCCCCATCAGAGAAAAAAAATCCAAAAGCGATACCAAGTGAAATAAAAACTGGAAAAGAATTTTAGGAAACTAAATCTGAAAATTAAACCTTCCTATAGGAGTTCCTGAGATGGATAAGAAGATCCCAACAAACTGGTCCTCCCTCAAATAGCAACTCCAAACTCTTGATAAAATACATAATAGGTAACTGAAGTCTCTTGAGGGGGAACAAAAGTTGGAAGATTCTGGAAGAAAATGGAGACTTGGAGAAAACCATCAGCATGAGGCAAGTTTCACATTTTTATGGCTTTGTCCTCTAAACAGCTACAGTCACAGTGGCAGTGATGAACAACGAAGCCTCCAATAGGAAAAAAAAAAAAAAAAACTGTATCTTTCAGGCTGAAATAACTAAATGTGAAGGAACCAGGACTGTCAGAGAGTACAAGAAGAAGGTCTTAAAGAGAGATCTTAAAAAGCAAGGGCCAGTCTGTCTAGAAACCCTGCTCAGAACTCCATCTGGCTCCTGATTCATACATGGCAAGTCAGCTAAAAAGCAGTTTCATTGCAGACTTGAGCTACCCACCTCTGGCATGATTAAATCAATACCCTTGTGACCAATATGAAAGAACCCAGAGCAATAAGACAGAACCCAATATCATTTTCACAAGGTCCAGATACAATTCAAAATCTTCCATAGAAGAGGGAAAAGGAGAATGCAACTGATTATCAATGGAAAAACAACAGATTACAACTCTGGGAAGAGCCAGACTAGAATTATCCTCCAAGGACCTTCAAGAAGCTATTAAAGGTATGCTCAGTGAGGTCGACTTTAACATGCTCACAACAAAAGAGAGGAAATGTCAGTAGAAAAATAGAAAATATATTTTTTTTTAAATGGAAATTCTAGAAGTAAAAAGAGAGTACCTCAAACTTTTTACACCATTATGTAAGTGAATGTATTATTTTGCTGAAAGGTATTGGCTTCTGGAGTCTTCAATAATTGGACAATATTATATTGATAAAACAATGAGTCTCAGTAGCACTGTGTAGTTGAAAAGTTGACCTTGAAGAAAAACAAATTACATTCAAATAAAAGATATTGGAATTTAAGAGCTTTCAAAATGAGACATTCAAGATATCAGGAAAAAGAAAATCAGAGAAATAGAAAATAAATGAAATAATTCAATCTGAAAAAGAAAAAAAAAGATTGGAAAAATGCACAGAGACTACAGAATGGGTGGGGTGATTTTTTTTTTATTCTAACATACAAATCATTCAAGTCTTAAAATAAGAAAGAAAGAATACATCAGAAAATATTTAAAGAAATAATTAAAATTTTCTGAAAATTGGTGAAAGACAAATTTATACATTCAAAAATCTCAGAAAATCCTAAACAGAATATATTTGAAGAAAACTATGCCTGGTCATATTATAGCTAAATTGCTTTAAAACAAACAAACAAACAAACAAAATGAAAGTGAATCCTAGGATTAGCCAGAGAAAAATGATTCATTACATATAGGAAAACAGTTCTTCATATGACTGCAGGCTTCTTGCCTGTAAAAACATCCTTTTAGAAGCAAGTCCAAACAAATAAATACTAAGAGAAGCTATCACCAAAAGACTTGCAATACAAAAAATATCAAAGAAATTGATATTTCTAGAGGAAATTGAAATGAATAGAAAGTTGACATCTTAGGAATGAAGAGGGTCAGAAATGGTAAATATCTGTATAATTATAAAAACTATTCTTTCTCTTAATTTCTTTAAAATACATGTCTATTTAAAGCAAACATTATAACATTGCTTTGCATGGTTTATAACATGTAAATGTCTTATATGAAAATAATAATACAATAACATATAGAATTCTGGAAGGAAGGGTAAATAAACCCAGAAGGTTGTAAGATTTTTATTTTTTTATTTTTTGGTTTTTCTATTTTTTATATGAAGGAGTACAATATTAACCTCAAATATACTGTGAAAAGTTATACTGTAATTAAGTCACACCCCACATAAGAAAATTTCAGCCAACTATGGACCACATATACAATGGTGGCCTCATAAGATTATATCACCTAGTGACATCATGGCCACCCTAGTTTAAGTACACTCTGTGATGTTTTCACAATGACAAAAGTGTCTAACAATATGTTTCTTGGAAAGTGCTTCAGTTGTTAATTGTGGCCTGTCTATACATATTCTTCAGTTGTTAATTGTGGCCTGTCTATATATCAAAAACCAGCAAACTGAATTCAATAGCATATAACAAAGATAATATATACTGATTCAACTTAGCATATTTCAAAAATGCAAGGGTAGCTTAGCATTTGAAAATTTGCTATAATAATTCATCTCATGAATAAAAAATATCAAATAAACATCTTAATAGTTCATAAAAATAATTTTGTTTAATTCAAAACCTTTTTATCATAACTCATAATAATTATAAATTGGGGATTTTTGTTAGTCTTATAGTTTATTGCTATAGACTGACTGTTTCTTTCCTATCAAAATTTATATATTGAAATCCTAACTCCCAATGTGATGATGCTGGTAGATGATCGCCAGGTTAAGATGACCAGCTAATGAACAAGAAAGCAGGTTTTAAATCTGCCTGTGCCTTAATATTGGACTTCCTAACCTCCAGAACTGTGAGAAATAAACTTCTGTTATTTGTAAGTCAACTGCTCTATGGTAGTTTTTTACATCAGCCTGAGTGGATAAAGATGGCTATCTACAAAAATCCTACAGCAAACATCATCATTAATATTGTAATTATGATAGTTATCCCTGAAATCAGGACTAAGGCAAGAAAGTTCACAATTTCTTCTTCCACTCAGTGTTGTACTATAGATTTTAGCCAGTGCAATAAAGTGGGGATTGGGGGAGTATACAATTGAACAGAAATAAGCAAAAGTGTTAATATTTGCAAATAACATGATTTGTTGGATGGCTACCTAAAAGCCCCCTCGCCCCCCAAAAATTCAATTAACTATTAGAATTAAAAATGTAAATTTATTAGAAAGGTAATACAAAATGAATGCACCATGCTTAGAACACTATTATAAATAAAATAGATGAGGATCCTGTCTTCATAAATTATTGTGTAGAAAATGAATATATATTCATACAATAATTAAGGGTGTTTTGAATAGAAACAATTCAATAAAATTTGCAGAGTGATTAATAGAGGATGAGCTATTTTGGTCATAAATGAACTTGACCTGTTAAAGAAATAGGAAAATTGTCAGTGTGGGTTGAGCACAGTGTGCACAGAAGAGAATGGAAATCAGAGAGAAGAAAAGGAGGGGTCTCACCAATATGCTATCTTCAAGAGACTCACCTCATAGGCAAACACATCCACAGACTGAAGGTAAATGGAGGGGGGAAAACATGTCACTCACATGTATCTCATAAACAAGCAGGGGTTTCATTCTCTTACAGATAAAGTGGACTTCAAGCCAAAGTTAGTCAGAAGGGACAAAGAAGGACATTTCATACTGCTTAAGGGAATTATACATCAACAAGACATAACAATTGTAAATATTTGCACCACAAACACTGGAGCATCTATGTACATCAAATAGACCCTTCTCAATTTCAAGAAGCAAATAGACCACAACACAATAATAATGGGTGACTTAAACACAACTCTCTAACCACTGGATAGATCCTCCAAACAAAAACTAAATAAAGAAGTTATAGAACTAAAAAATACAATTAATAATTTAGACTTAACAGACATATACAGAATATTGCATCCATCAAGAACTGTGTACACTTTCTTCTCAGCAGCACATGGATCCTTCTTTAAAATAGACCATATCTTAGGCCACAAGGCAACTCTTAGAAAATACAAAAAAAAAAGGGAAAATATTTTGCATCCTATCAGATCATAATGAAATAAAATTAGAAATCAATGATAAAAAATAGAAGCTACTCTAACACCTAGAGACTAAACAATATGCTATTGAATGATGAATGGATAACAGAAGAAATCAGGGATGAAATTTAAAAATACTTAGAGATAAAGGAGCATAGCAGTACAACATACCAAAATCTCTGGAACACTATAAAGGCAGTGCAAAAGAAAAGTTCATTAAATTGAACTCATTCATTAAAAGAATAGAAAGTCAACAAATAAATAACCTAGCATTACATCTCAAAGCCTAGAAAAAGAAGAACAAATCAACACCAAAAGCAGTTGAAGACAGGAAATAATTAAAATCAGCTGAAATCAATGAAATTGAAACAAAAGAAACAAAAAGTTGGTTCTTCGAAAAAAAAATCAATAAAATTGATAAATCCTTAGCCAATCTAACAAAGAGAGAACTCAAATTACTAAAATTTACAATAAAAAAAGAAAATATCACAATGGACACTACTGAAACACAGACAATAATCAAAATCTATTTTGAAAATTTATACTCTAAAAATCTGGAAGATAGCAGCCAATTTTTAGACACATGACCTACCCAAATTATATCAGGAGGACATAGAAAATTTAAACAGATCAAATTCAAGCAATGAAATTGAAGAAGCTGTCAAAAGCCTAGCAAGAAAGAAAAGCCCAGGACCAAACAGATTCTCAGACATGTTCTACCAGACCTTTAAAGAAGAACTAACACCAATCCTCCTTAAAATGTTCCGTGAAATAGAAAAGCAGGGAACACTTTCAAATTCATTCTATAAAGCTAGTATCACCCCAATATCAAAACCAGACAAAGACACATCAAGGAAAGAAAATTTTAGGCCAATATTCCTGATGAACATAGATGCAAAAATTCTTAATAAAATACTGTCAAATTGCATACAAAAGCATATTTAAAAGACAGTACACCATGATCAAGTGGGGTTCATCCCAGGAATGCAAAGTTGGTGCAACAAACAGAAATCAATAAATGTAGTTCATCACATCAATAGACTTAAAAAAGACAAGAATCACATGGTTATCTCAATAGATGCAGAAAAAGCATTTGACAAACTACAGCATCCATTTATGTTCAAAACAATAGAAAAACTAGAAATAGTAGGATCATACCTCAACATTATAAAAGCTATATATGCTAAATCCAAGGCTGATATCATTCTAAATGGAGAACAATTGAAAGTATTCCCTCTAAAAACTGGCACAAGTCAGAAATGCCCCCTTTCACCACTTCTATTCAACAAAGTCCTGGAAACTCTCGCCCGAGCAATTAGACAGAAGAAAGAAATTAAAGGGGTATAAATAGAAAAAGAAGAATTCTAACTATCACTATTTTCTGATTACATGATTCTATATTTAGAATAGTCCAAAAAATTCCACCAGAAAACTTATAAAACTCATAAATGAATTCAGCAAAATAGCAGGATTCAAAATTAACACCCATAAATCAATGCAATTGATTTATGGATGTTAACTTTATATTAATTTTATATTCATACATCAGTGATTAATCAACTGAAAGAGAAATTAGGAGAACTATCCCATTTACAAGCCTCAAAGAAAATAAAATATTTGTGAATGAATCTAACTGTAGAGGTGAAAAGACCTCTACAATGTAAATTACAGAACACTAAAGAAAAAAACTGAAGAAGACCTGAGAAGATGGAAAGATCTCCTATGTTCTTAGATAGGCACAATTAATATTGTCAAAATGGCCATACTACCAAAAGCACTACACAGATTTAATGCAATTTCTATTAAGTTTCCAATGATATTCTTCATAGAAAAAGCAGTCATGAAATTCATTTGGAAAAATAGGAGATCCAAAATAGCCAAAGCAATCCTTCACAAGAAAAGTGAAGCAGGAAGCATCACAATACCAGATATTAAACCATACTACTGAGCTATAGTAACAAAAGTTGCATGGTATTGGTCCACCTTAAAATAGACATGTAGATCAGTGGTACAGAACAGAAGACACAAAGAAAAACCCACATAAATTCAGTTATCTCACACTAGACAAAGGCACCATAGGCATATATTGGATAAAAGATAGACTCTTCAACAAATGGAGATGGGAAAACTGGAAATGCACATGTAGCAAAATGAAATTAGACCCCTATCTCTCACCCTGCCCAAAATTCTACTGTAAGTGGATCAAGGATCTGGGCATTAGACCAGAGACCTTGTTCCTACTAGAAGAAAATGTAAGCCCAAATCTCTATCATGTCACCTTAGGAGCTGACTTCCTCAACAAGACACCTAAAGCACAGGAAACAAAATCAAGAATATAAATGAGATGGGTTTAGCCTAAAAAGCTTCTTTACAGCAAAGGAAACAATCAAGAACATGAAAAGGGAGCCCATAGAATGGGAGAAAATCTTTACCACAAGTATATCAGATAGAGCATAACATATCTTCAGGATATATGTTATCGTTTGGACGTGAGGTGTTCCCCAATAGCTGACATGTGGGATAATGCAAGAAAGTTCAGAGGAGATAATGATTGGTTTGTAAGAGTCTTAACCCAAACAGGAGAGGTAAGTGTATCCATCTCATAGGATTGATGTGAATGTCAAATAAAATACTGCATGAAAACTTAGCATAAAGACTGGGACAAAAAAGTACTTTCAAAAAATTATTTTTTGTAAAATGAAATGCATTGTAGCATTTCCTATAAAATGAAAGAAACTTGAAACAATACAACTCCTTTAACTTCCCCTGTGGAAAAAAAATCATTTTTGTACTGAAAAAAAAATAGCATCTTGAAAAAGACTGAAGAATGCATATATTAGAATGTTAACTGATCTTTGGATAAGGCATGGCTTTCTAATAACAATATCAATAAGAGAAATTACAAAGGAGATATGGGGAAAATTCCACATGTGTCTCTAACAAAATTTAGGAACATCTTCAGAGGGCTCATATGTCCAGGTGTGTAAATTTTACAGTCTACAACCTCAAGGGGCAATGGTACCTTTTTGTCAAATGATCACAAATTAGACAGGGGATAAATAGGATTCAAAAAAGGAACAGCTACACAAATTAATATTGTGCTATTCAAAGCATTCTTTAAAAGGATAAATTGAAACAAAATTTACATATCATTTTTCAACTATCAAAATGGCAAAAAGGTAAAATACTGAAGAACTCGCAGTGAGATGGACATCTTATATACATATTCTGCAAGCAGCGTGGGAGTGTGAATTAGTTTGCTTGTTCCAGAAAGCAATTTGGCAGAATCAAGACCACTAAAACATGTATATCTTCAAACAAGAGAATTTTCATCCTCAGCCTGTGGGAGTTTATCGTACAAAAATAGTCCTAATTATAAACTAAGATTGATGTATAAAAAGAAGCATCAGAGTAAAAAAACTAGAAACTAAATGGCCACAATAGCAGATTGATTAAATAAATTATCTTCATTTGATGGAATATTCTTAAAGGATATTTAATAGCATGAGAAATTGCACACAACATAATATTTAGTGAAATAAAAGGTGTTTTGTTGTTGTTGTTGTTGTTTGTTTTTATTATGTGTGGTATGATGCCAACTGACTGGCTGGAACAGACTGGGAGCTTGTGAGTGTGGGTGGACCCGTTACCTGCCACTTGCATTTAGAAGCAGAGACAAACCATCCAACCAGAGAACTGAATGAAGACTATTTGCCAAGAGAAAGCAGAGACTCCCTGATTTACTCCTAGTCCATATTTGTTCCTGAAGCTCAGCAACAGCTATCTCCCTGCTCTAGAAAACACACCATCCAGCAAAATGTGTCTTTGTGTCAGAAAGGAGAAGGAGAGGGGAGGAGAAGGAAGGAGTGTAAGTTTTATTTCCTTTTTTCAAACATTTGCAGCACAGTCTCAAGTGATCACATAGCTTCTTTATGTCTTTATAAATGCTCAGGCTTCTATAGGGTCCCCTGCTCTATGAGGAAGAGGATTGGGGCAGGCCACAAGAAGCCCTGTGAATTAGGAACTCTCGGAAGGAACCAGATATTCTCATGTCCAACCAGTATTTATCTGGTTCAGTGTTTAGCTAACTCAATCTCTGCTTGGAAAACTCAGGTAAAGTTGCAATGTTACCTAATTCTGCTGTCTCACAGTCTCCCCTCCACATAGGAGCACCTGGATTTATAGAGAATTGTGGCTTGTGTCAACTGTGGTAGCAGAAAGTTCATAGCACATCTTCTGGGCTTCCTATGTGTGGCAACTCATGTGACTTTACCTGAATTCACACAACTTTGGTGGGCCATTTTCCTCAGTCTGGACATCTCTGAAAGGTGCAGCTTCTCGGATATGGAGGCAGATCTTTGCTCATCCAACAATCCCTGAAGGATCTCATCAAATCACTACCCAAAGGAGCGGCTGCTGTGCCAGGGCCTCTCCCAAGGTCTGAGACATTTTGCCAAAGCTGAATTGAGAATTCACTTTAACTCCCTAGAGCTCAATACCCTCATCTCTGAAATTAGTGATTGAGAAAATTTGAAATAATGATCTCTGAGGCCTCTTCCAGCTCAGGGTCTTCAAAATAGTTTAGGGAACTACTTTCTCCATGGACTTACTCTTTTCCTCTCTTGCAAGCATTTCCTAGAACAATATCCTTGAAACTGACTCTAAAGCTATGACCAGTGCTAGGCTAGATCTGCCTGAATAGGAATCATCCTACAGTTTGACCTCAGTTCCCTAGGCTTCTCTTAGGTTTGAGAAGAGCCCTAGCTAATTGAAAAATATCTTCTTTTGCCTTCCTGACCATTCTCCTGTGGATATATTTCTGTTTGGGACTTTACCAGAAAAACAGATTGATTGAAAAAAAACATTCAAGTGTTCCTGGATTTGCTGACTACATTGTTCATGATAACAAATTAACAGTACGTACTTACATTTTATTCATTACCTAATTGCACTCCATTACTCAGTCCACCAAGAGCTGGCGAGATGAGGGTGGTGGGGATGCAGGTGTGAGCTCTCACATGCTAAGTGCAAGCTCATCCATTTGTGCTAATTCCCCTTCACTAGCTGGATGGCCTGGGGAAGTAACTTCACCCCTCTTTGATCGCCACTCCTCATTTGTAAAATGAGGTCAATGAACTAGGTGATCCCTTCAGTGGTTTCTTTTGAGAAACCCATAATCCTTCTTGTTTTTTTTTTTTCTTTTTTTGTAAATGAAGCCCAGCTGGAGCTTGGCCCTGGGGAGCTATTGAAGAACAGAGCAGGTGTTGAGGCTGAGAAAAGAGATGGGATTTCACAAAAAGAAGGCTGCCCACCCAGGATCGGTGCCATGGCTGCATTTGTAAAACTTGACTCCCAATTTCAGAGTTCTGTTTTGGGTTAGATTTCTAGGTCCCTGAGGGATGCCAGAACAAGTGGCAGACTTTCCGAGGGAAGTCAGCATGTCTCCTTGCAGGCTGCACCTTGGAAGGAGGCCTTCCCGGGCCTGCTGCCACTGGAAAACAAACTTCCAGCAGGTAGATGTCACTGCGGACTCTGTGGCGCATAAGCTGAGCGCACTCATCTCTAATTGGCGCCGTCACCCCATCTATTGCCTTTCTGAGCCACTGTGTAAATATTGGTCACATACCCTTTACAGCTCTCCTTCATCCTTTTTCCAGCTTGAGAAGTATTCCACCATCTCTCACGCATTTGGCCAATGCATTGTTCACTCTATGCCCTTGGTCCTGGCAGCACACTGCCTCCTTTTCACCACCAGGTTGGCATGGCCAAGATGAATGGGAGGAAGCTTGGCACAGGTGCCTGGGGATGTACAGCACAGCCAACTCATTACCAGCAGGCTTTGCTTGCTCACCAACTATGGAAAGCAGTCCAGGAGCATCACAAAGGATCCAGAGAGCAATAACAAGTTTCAACACATTGGACCCCAGCCTCTGATTTCATGGGTCTGGAACCTGCTTGCTAGGTGGTGCCAGACCCATCCGACCATGTGCCAGATGGCACATTGCTTCTGTTGACAGGGCTTCCAGCTTGGAGATGGGGACAATTAACACAGAAGTAAAAGTCTCCAAAGATCTTGGCGCTAACAATCATGATTCCTGGCAATAAGAAGTGGCTTGTACATTCTGTTTTAAACTTCAGGACAGGGGATGTGCCCGTGAATAAGACATGAATATATTAACCTGTGTTAAGGTTTTGATCTGCCATGTCACCCCAAAGCTCCTGTATGGATGCAGAAATATTCAGAGATGGTGAGAGCTGTAACCTCATCCTTTCATCCTAATTTGAATGGACTAATTGGGTCATAACTATAGGCAGGTAGATGGGGCGTGGCTGGGGAAGGTGGGCCCCCGGGGGGTGTGCCCTTGATCTCTCTCAGCTTCTTAGTCACAGTGAGGTGAGCAGTTTTCCACGGCCTTGCTCGTCCACCATGATGTTCAGCCTCACCTTGGGCAAAGAAGTCAGCCAACCATGGACTAAATCTCTGGAACCATAGCTCAAAATAAGCTTTTCGTCCTCCAAGTTGTCCTTGTCAGGTGTTATGGTCACAATGGCAAAAAACCTAAGTAATACAACCTTCCAGTCAAATCACCTGATATTCATGAATTCCTATGTCCTCATAATGAAAACTTCCTTTCTTTACATAAACTGGGAAGAGAAATTATGTATAGACAAACAAAAAAGCCCCTTCTTTCCCCCTAGTCTCTACTTCCTAGAAACATTGCCTTCAGAATGTATCATTATTCTTTTTTAGTCAAAAGACATTCAGAAGATTTTAGAAATCAAAGTGGTGAGTGGGCTGACTTTGAATAACAAAACATACAAAATATGACCCACCGAGTTTCATTTTCTTGAGCTTTAACTTTAGTTATTTATAGTTATTGATATTAATTCAATTTTTATAAATTTCACATAACCATGTAAAGTGGCATACAAAATGAGAATCGTTGTTATTTTTTAAGTGTTGACTAAATTCAAAATCAATAGTTATGATTTTATCATAACTTTCATTTTTTTTTTAATCTTTATTTTGTTTATTTATTTATTTTTTTAGAGAGAGTGAGAGAATTTTTTTTTTAATATTTATTTTTTAGTTTTCGGCGGACACAACATCTTTGTTTGTATGTGGTGCTGAGGATCGAACCCGGGCCGCACGCATGCCAGGCGAGCGCGCTACCGCTTGAGCCACATCCCCAGCCCCTATAACTTTCATTTTTCATGATGAAGAAGCAATGAAAGATATATGCCCCTAACACCGCTTCACAGGGAGTGCTGCCTTCACCTTTGAGAGTTCCACACACCCCTCGTCTTCCAGCCCAAATTTACCATTATCTCCCACCTACTTTTAATAATAGTTTTACCACATTTTTGAGTCCCTAAACAAATTATTTAGTTTTAAGTGTTTTTATACATAAGGTATATTTTTTTTCATTTTTTTAAATTTGTTATATATGACAGCACAGTGCATTACAATCCATAGTACACATATAGAGCACAATTTTTCATGTCTCTGGTTGTACACAAAGTAGAGTCACACCATTTGTGTCTTCATACATGTACTTAGGGTAATGATGTTCATCTCATTCCACCGTCCTTACTATCCCCATGCCCCCTCCCTTACCCTCCCTCCCCTTTTTCCTTTTACCCTATCTAGACTTCATCTAATCCTCCCATGCCCCCACCACCACCTTATGAATCAGCAGCCTTAAATCAGAGAAAACAGTCGGCATTTGGTTTTTTGGATTGGCCAACTTCATTTAGCATTATATTCTCCAACTCCATCCGTTTATTTGCAAATGCCATGATTTTATTCTCTTTTACTGCTGAGTAATATTTCATTGTGTGTATATACCACATTTTCTTTATCTTTTCATCTACTAAAGGGCATCTAAGTTGGCTCCACAGTTTAGCTATTGTGAATTGTGCTTCTATAAACATTGATGTGGCTGTGTCCCTGTAGTATGCTGTTTTTAAGTCCTTTGGGTATAGACTGAGGAGGGGATAGCTGGGTCAAATGGTGGTTCCATTCCCAGTTTTCCAACAATTCTCCATACTGCTTTCCATATTGGCTGCAATGATTTGCAGTCCCACCAGCAATGTATGAGTGTACCTTTTCCCCACATCCTTTCCAACGCTATTGTTGTTTGTATTCCGAATAGCTGCCATTCTGACTGGAGTGAGATAAAATCTTAGAACAGTTTTGATTTGCATTTCTCTAATTGCTAGAGATGATGAACATTTTTTCATATATTTGTTGATTGATTGCATATCATCTTCTGTTCAGCTCCTTGGCCCATTTATTAATTGGATTATTTGTGGGATTTTTTTTTTTTTTGGTGTTAAGATTTTTCAGTTTTTTTATATATCCTGGCAATTAGTGCTCTATCTGATGTGCACAGTACTGTTACAGAGCTGGGGCCTTCCTAGAAACTGAAGCAGTGCAAAGACCCCTTCCCCTTTAAACCCCAATTCTTGCAATCAAGTCAGAAAGATTTCAGACATGTTGCTCAGAGTAACAAGAATGAGTTTATTGAAGGGAAAAGAAAAAGGAAGGGGAAACCTGTCAAGAAATAAAGTGGGTCCTCTCAGAGAGAAGAGGGACAATGTGAGTCCTCTGCACTTCAGTTTTATTGGAGATCCCAAAGAGGTTTCCAGAGAGTCCCGCCCAGGTTCACCTCTTGACTTTTGACTGATAGCAGGATGACATTAACTTTCAAATTCCCATTGTCATGACAACTCTAAGTCACCTTGGCCAGTGCTGACTGGTTCTAATTGGATTCTCAACCATAAATTCTTACAGGTTTTATGGTTAGGATCACTTATCCTTATCTCCCCGAGTTTGGGGATCTGCTCTGTGAAAAGGCACATAAAAGTCTCCTCCTTCAGAATAACTTGAGTTCCTCTTGTCAACATTATTTCAGGCCTGCATTTCTCCTGCAGATAACAGCTAGTTTGCTGAGGAATGTGACATCGTCTATTTACTTAAGTCAGGCAGGACTGCAGGTAAATTACTTCTTGGAAAAGAAAACATGAGGGGCTCAGCACAGTGGGCCCATTTTTATAGAATTATCCACTTAACTTTGTGTTCCCATCATTTACACCTGTCTGTCCCCTAACAGTACTAGATGAATGGATCTATAATCTAAAATTCTTGACTCCTGAAAATATATTTTACAAGGCATCTTAGTGCTGCTCAGAAGGTCTTCCAGTGGAGGGTGTCCTCTGTGGTTTGGGTAGAGCATCACTGTGATGGCTGTGAATAGTCTCCCTTCACTTTGGGAGAAGTTGCATACCCTTAGGTGCCTGAAACATTTTTGTATCCTATTCACCTGCCTGGGTTTTGACCTATGAAACCCTTGCTTCACAATCGAAACAGAAATTACTTGTAGGACAGTCAAGTCATTGAGATACTCTCTCCCACAAACTATGCTACTGTCTTCCTGTGCCTGGCTCCTGAGACTTTCTATTTATGTGGGTACTAGATTCATCTCTGAGTTGCCCTGAGTCCAGTTGTGTTAAGCATCATTTGTATTACTTATTCAGAGTGGCAATGATCCTTCTGCTGTGGCCTGGAATTATTTATTTCATGCAGAGACAACAGCCTGCTCCTTGGAGATCTAGGATAAAAGACAACACAGCAGCCATTTGGACCATTCTGGGTTTTTTTTAAGACCTATGAAAATTAGCAAAATCAGACCATTTGTAAGATGTTTGTGAGCTCTGAACATTCATATTTGTCTGTAGAGACCTATGCCTACTGAGCTGGTGAATAACTGGTCACATAAGCATTAATAATAAGTGTTAACATAAAAGGCCCAGGTATAAACCTTGGCTCTGCTGCGTTGTCGGTCTGTAGGTCTTGGGCAAGTTATGTTCAACACTAATCCTCTAGGTGGAACACTCCTGTAAACCCAGCACCTCGGAAGGCTGAGGCAGGAGGATCACAGTTCAAAGCCAGCCTCAACAAAAGCAAGGAACTAAGCAATTCAGTGAGACCCTGTCTCTAACAAAATACAAAAAATAGGGCCAGGGATGTGGCTCAGGGGGTTGTGTGGCCCTGAGTTCCATTCTAGGTACAAAACAAAATAAAACAAATCCTTAGCTTTCTCATTTGAAAAATGGGGATAATTAAATTCTTTAATTTCATGGATGGTTGGGAGCACATTGAAATTCACAGAAAGTCTTATTATATGTCCCATCCTCATTGTTCTCCCTGGTTTATGTATATTTTAAGTTGAGGGTTCAAGATATCTTCAACTTAAGAACAGGAACTGTGTCTCCATGCTATGTACTCTAAACTCCTAGCACAAAATTTGGCATGTGGAAAGCACTCCACAAATTTCAGACATTGCAGACTGGTCCGGAGAAGAGCAAGTGCCTAGTTTACCATAGAAATAGGGCCAATGGACAGTTGTGTGACTTTCTGTTGATGCTAATGCGTTCTTTCTAAACTGCCAGGACCTCTTCCAGTTGTGTGGGGTGGTCAGAAAAACAGGCTTTCTCTCCCACTGGAGCAGCCAAATGAGAGAAAAGCTCAAAGGTGCTTTGGGCCCATGCCTGCCTGGACTCAGATAAAAAGCATGTACAAGTTCTGTCTATACAGATGGGCCCAGCAGGGATAATTCACCTCTTCCTTTGGAGTAATTATCCACAGTGACTTATGCACAGACACAGGGATCCTCTGCCAAGCTGACTCCCTCCAGCAAGAAGAACAGGACAAGAGATGCCAAGTGCTGGTCAAAACAGCTCTGCTCCTCAGTCCAGGATGCATGCACTGCCCCCATCAAGCCAAGGACAAGACACAGTCCAGCCTCATCCTCCATGCCCTGGTTTGAGCTGCCTCTTACACTGGGCCAGAGTCCCTGATGCCTGTGATCTGTGGTGAGGTCCCCCAATGAGGCCACTCCAGGAGGGTGGGACGACTGAAGCAGGTAGTAAGATACTCAGCGGACCTTTCCCTATTGCCTCAAGTGGGAGGCAGAGACACAAAGCTGAAGCCAGAGGGGTGTCACCTACCTGAACCATCCTGTTCAGGCTTGTCACCACCTCTCCCCATTTTCAAGGCAACCACCCCCATAGTAAGAAGTGACTGCCCAATTCTGTTCCCCCTCCCACTGCCACCACAGCAGCATCCCCTCCCCTCTTGTCAAGTATGATAGAGAGAAGAAAAGATGAACACATCCCCATGGCAAGGGCTCACAATTCTTACCATCTGCTTGCTCTCGCTTGCTCTCTCTCTCTCTCTCTCTCTCTCTCTCTCTCTCTCTCTCTCTCTCTCTCTCCACCAAATCTCCTGTTCCTATTTAATGTCTGGCATTCTCTCTCAGTTGGGGGTGGAGGGATCCCCAAGAAAATCAAGCCAAGACTGGGTGCTAGGAGAGAAGGCACTGAGTCTATTCCATGAGTAGATATTGGTCTGAGCAGCAGATAAGCCACTTCAGCAGCCAGAGAGAGAAGGAGGGTGTGGCAAGGATCCCCACATTTCCTCAAGCTGAATGCACTGTGGAAGTAGCAGACCCTCTGCCCAGCCAGGAAGGCAGGCTGCCAAGAGAGGGGAGCCCCAGCAGCTGCAGGATGGGGCACGCCCAAATGGGAGAGGGAATGCTGGAGATAAGATCAGAAAAGGACTGGGACTGAAAGTAAGGAAATAAATGAATATTAAGCAAGAAATGAGTTTGAAGTTTTACACTGGACTAGATTGACCTGGACTTTGAAATCACTGAATGCTATGAAAATCTATGGGTTCTTCCTGAGACTTTATTAAGAATTGAGAAGCAGAGAATTGGTGGGGAGTGGCTAACAACAATGGCGGGTAGAGAAATACATCCATTGATGTTCAAACTCCACCAAATACATACATAAAGAGTTAAAAAAAAAGAAGAAGAAGAATTCATTACAATAATTTCAGTATATGAGAAAGGCCCTATAGGACAAAAAGCAATGCACCCTATCATTAGACAAGCAGAGAGGGCTACTCCAGTATAAGAAATGGGAAAATATAGTATAGACCATAAATCCCGCCTACAAGGGTATGCAAGCTTTGATAAAGGAGTGAACGATGGAGTCTGACAGTCTTGATTAATAAAAAAATAATTTAAAGGAAGAAACACAACTGCTAACTGAAGCATTACTATTATTATTTTGAGATGGGGCCTTGCCATCCTGTTCAGGCTGGTCTCAAGCTTATGGGCTCAGGTGTTCCTTCTATCTAACCCCCTCCTAGCTGGGATAACAGGCATGCATTACCATGCTCGGTTGTTATTATTTTTTTAGACTCCAATTTTCATTTGAGTTATTTGGTCTCTTCATTGTTGAATTGCATCAGTTATTTGCATATTCTAGGTCAAGTCCCTTATTAGATACATGATTTGCAAATATTTTCTCAAAAAAATAAAATTAAAATAAATAACAAGTGTCTAGCAAGTGAGTTCAGAATACATTGACCCTCTGCAAATCTCATGTATCTTGTTGAAACGTAAAATGACAAATTCTTGCTTAACTTGTCTGGCACATAAACTAATATTTCCTAATACTTTTCAATTATTATTCAGCAAGAAGAGAATGTATGGTTATCTACTAAGTAATTTTCTTATAAAAGTTCAAACCTCCAGATGTGCATATACCTATTGAGGAGTTTGTCATTTGATTAATAATAATGGCTTTCTGAAAGATATCAGTTCAATTACTTTCTTCTTCAGACATGCTGGAAAATAATATTTTACCCTCCACTAAATTCTTTAAATGGCTATATGATTTTTATATATTGTTTACTTCCCTAACATTCTAGGAAACAGAAAGTGAAGAAAATCCCAAATATCAAGTGAAGAGTGAAAGAGATGATCAAATGCGGTTAATTTTCATGCAAAATGTCAAGATAGAGTACAAAGGATGATGTCATTCTTTAATCCAGGTGATCCACTTAACTTAGGGACATACAATGGTTATAAATGGTTACCATGGTACCTGCTTAATATTGGATCAAATTGTCCGGAGGACATCCAAATATTAATACTGGGAGTGTGGGGATGCTCTTGCTAAGAAAATTTCTAGATTTATGAAGAGTTACTTATTAAGAAGACTATGGATTATACTGTGGTGGGCTCTAGAAACCAACCTGTAGTTTGACCAGTTTCCATTTAGTAAATATCTATGGGGATGAGTCTCTTAAAAGACGGAAACCAGTCTGGAAACTTGGTAGGTTAATTAAGACTTCATTTGACACTGTTTTCTAATTCTATAAAAATCCAAAAACTTTGCATATTCACAAAAGTCCTAAATGTGGATGACACAAATAATAAACAAGCCTCTTCCATACAGGTAACTGGAGGTTTCTAATGCAAACTGTACCTTAAAACTATCCCAAAACTCTTTTCAAAGCTCCTTCTTTGGCTTGTTCTTGACCATAAGGATCTGAAAATGAGATAGGAATTTGGG
Organism: Marmota marmota marmota; assembly: GCF_001458135.2. Lineage (NCBI taxonomy): Eukaryota > Metazoa > Chordata > Mammalia > Rodentia > Sciuridae > Marmota > Marmota marmota. Next base: position 18,133,591 of record NW_026000093.1, read on the forward strand.
GATACAGAAAAGGGAAAGACACATACTTCTCAAAGGAAGTACTCACAATCCATTGATGTGAGGAAATGCCTGTGAGCCAACAAAATGCAGAAAGTCCCATGAACAGTTGCAACTCCTGAGTGACCTAGCCTATGCCCTTGGCCCTGAGGTGAGGGCAATGAGCAAGTTCAGGGAAAAAACTGGCATGAATTGTGGAATTCTGCCCTGACCCCACCTCTAGTCCAGCTCCTGGCAACTGTCCCACTATAAATATTAACATCCCACACCAATGGACTGCTTCTCAATCTTGAGATAGTCCACATTCTCCCTTGCATGTGTTTCTGCTTTCATAAATAAGTTTCTGCCTATGCCTCTTACTGGCTCCTGCTCAAATTCCTTTCTGAACATATGTCAAAAGCCCCACTAGTCCTGAGTCAAGTTCCCCCTTCTCTTCAGGAGCTCCTTAGACATTTCTCCAGAGATATCTCTTCTCCTGTGACAGAAGCATCCAAGGTTTATGAAGTAAAATACATGTACAGAAGGAATGGCCACCACCCACCTCCCCAAAACCCATCCTCCACCACGACTCCTACACTGTGTAAGACATATGAGATTTAAGTGAAAGTGATCCTGCTCTCATACCTAGGGATGGGACCTTCTGGTTATAGCTTAACTTTAATGTGTATAAACATCACCTGGAGAGCTTGTTGAAACAATTTCCTGCATTCCCCATTCCCAGTTTTAGATTCAGTTACCCTGGGTGGGGCCTGTGAATTGCCATTTCTAATGGGTTTCCAGGCAATCTTGAAGCTATTGAGTGCCTCAAATAATAGAATAAATGAATTACAAATAAGTTCCTCTTGTATTTGGGAGATTAAAATTCTATGGGCGGGGATGGTAGGTTGGGGGAAGGAATAGGGGAGGGTTTGCTGAAGAGCAGTGGATCTCAATCTTGACTGCACATCAGAGTCATCTGGGGATCTTAAATATATATATAT